>NC_065598.1:149046919-149093243 GCF_024542745.1 Macaca thibetana thibetana
GTCAAGAAAAGGTGCCAATTAGAACAAGTTTCAGAGGAAAAATACGGCCTCCAGTGAATTGAACAGGCTAATTTAAACTTTGGCAAACTGGCTCACTCCGGAGCTCATTAGAAATTTTTCCTCAACAGCAAGTAATGAATAACTTTCTTAATCACTTTCTGCTTATAAATGTAATACATGTTCACTGTAAAAGAAGAGGAAATGTGGGCAAGTTTGGAAGAGAAAATAAAAAAAACCAACCATTATCTCGCCGCCAAGGATAACGACAATGAAAAATGTGGTGTATTTCTGGATAAATGAGCTGATTCTTGTCTAGTGCCTACGACAGTGGTTTGGGACGTGGTAACCACCCAACAAATGTTACTGGTTATCATTAGTCTCATTGCTAGTAGGCTTAGAACAGTCTTTTCCGATGCTATCCCTCCCCCAGCCCCCCACCCCCGACAGACCCCGGTGTGTGATGTTCCCCTCCCTGTGTCCGTGTGTTCTCATTGTTCAACTCCCACTTATGAGTGAGAACACGCAGTGTTTGGTTTTCTGTTCCTGTGTTAGTTTGCCGAGAATGATGGTTTCCAGCTTCATCCACGTCTCTGCAAACGACACGAACTCATTCTTTTTCATGGCTGCATATGTGCCGCATTTTTAAAATCCGGTCTAACATTGATGGGCATTTGGGTTGGTTCCAAGTCTTTGCTATTGTGAACAGTACTGCAATAAACATACGTGTGCATGTGTTTTTATAGTAGAGTGATTCATAATCCTTTGGGTATATACCCAGTAATGGAATTGCTGGGTCAACGAGTTGATGGGTGCAGCAAACCAGCATGGCACATGTATACCTATGTAACAAACCTGCACATCGCACACAGGTACCCCAGAACTTAAGGTATAATAATGGAAAAACGAAAGAAAGAAAGAAAGAGAGAAAGAGGGAGAAAGAAAGAAAGAAAGAAAGAAAAAGAAAGAAAGAAAGAAAGAAAGAAAGAAAGAAAGAAAAGAAGGAAGAAAGTCTTTTCCATTCCAACAATCAAATAAAGTTCATCTAAATTTTCTTCCAATGTTTTCACTTTTATTGTGTCTATATTAGGTCAATACATTCTAAACTCTTCAGACACTATAGCAATATTTCTCTATATAGCATTCCCCCTCCCCCGTGCTTCTACTGAGATACGTATCGGCAGCCTGAGAAGTCGGTGTTCCTTTGTCCACACTCATCGCTGTGCATCCGTTCCATTTCATTCGCTCCACAGTCAGCCGCACCTCAGAGTTGTCCTTCAAAGGGTGAGAGACTAAGACAGTTATCCAGTGACTCTTGGCCGCATCAGTGGGGGGCTGTGTCCAAGGGTACAAATTCCCCCGAGCTTCCAGGCCCACCCTGTGCAGGGCACAGGAAAAAAAGGAGATGTGTCGGGAGCTGCAGGAGGGGCGCTGGCACAGGGCACAGAGGTGCCCATCCCAGCAGCTGAGAGTCAGAAGGCACGTGCAGGGGGCCCAGAGGCTCAGCAGGATCTGAAATGTGAGAAGATGTCTACAAACACAGAGGTGCAGGAGGACGCCGGAGATGACAGTCACTGGAGGGGCTCTGAGACGTGCATAGAAAACAGGACAGAGCTTGGTAGCAGCACTCATTTGTCGCCCTGCCACACACAGCCTGTGTTTTCTCCTTGACGGCCCCATCTCAGTAGGACCCAATAATGCCAACGCCTGGAGATCCCCCTGGACAATGGTCTTTGTCCTCCACATCTGGTCCTCCCCTACACCTGGGGCTTGGACCTGCTAAGGAGCTCTTTCCAGCTTTCTAGACACCTGTGGAATCCCTTCACCCATCCTTCCCCGCCAGTGTGGCTGCTCTCCCGCCAAGTGCCTCGGCTCCAGGGGGACGAGGCTTTCCCTGGGCTGCTGTCTTCCCTGCTCCCTTCCCAGTCCCCAGAAGGGTGCCAGCTGCAGAGGCCTCCAGAGCAGAGCCTTGCTCACCGCATCAGCTCCAGCTGGAGGAGGTTCCCCCTACCTCCTGTACCCCAACCCCTTCTTAAAGCAGCAGAGGCGGAAGCCGGAGCCTGCTTTGGAAAATGGCATGCTTTTATGGCTGCGTCTGCATTGACTTTTTAGCGCTCTAAGAATGTCCCCGCAGTCCTGCCACCCTCTGCCAGCCCCAGCCCTCCAGCCTCTGTTCCCGTGTTGGGGAAGCCTTTCTCAGGGTCACTCAGCTGTCTCAGGACTGGATGTGGCACAGACATACGTAGGTAAAAGCTGCTACACGGAAGACTGGAGGTGCGGGAAGTGCATTCGCTTTAAGCCTAGAGGTGGGAGCCGTGTCCGGGGTCCTTTCCTGGGGGTGTGCATGTTACCAAAATACCAAGGGTTTGGTCTAGGTCCTGCTGCTGGCCGCACAGAAAGCCAAAGACTGAGACGAAGACAATTACCAGGGAAGACAGCTTTAATTGGGTGCTGCAGCCGGGGGATGGGAGTTAAGTCTCAAATCCATCTCCCTGACTAAAACTAAGGGTTTATATAGCAGGGAAGAAAGGCACCAATGTGTAGGAAAACAGGAACTCGGGAGGGCCCAGAAAGCAATCCTGATGAATGAGGGGGTCCAGCATCTCATTGCCTGGATGCGATCTGGTGAGTTTCGGTTCTTTGATACTTTGAGAGGCCCCAAGGTCATTTCCTGAGGAAGGAATTCAGATAAAACAACTGTAAGGTTCAAGCTTGAAGACCAGAAGGGTCAGTTTCTATGTTTATCAAAAAGAACAGCCTACGGGACGATTGGATCGGTTTCATGCCCAGCCCAGGGTGCAGGATGTGGGAGGCCTGAGTTGGCCTGGTGAGCAGCCCAGACACCCGGGATGGAGGAGTGCAGCCTCTCCTCCCACAGACTTGTGAACAGGGTGTGGAGACAGACACCCAGCTCCTAGGACCATGCCACCCCCACCCCTGCCTACCTCTCGCAGCACCTTTCCTGTGGATCTGACGCCCTTCCAGACACAGAAGTAGGCCAGCACCCGGCAGGCCAGCAGACCACAGGGTCACCTCGCAGCTGAGGGCCCTCCGCACCTCCGACGCCGCCAGGGGAGCAAGGGAAGGAGGGAGAGAGGGAGATCCCATGAGGTCTGTGCTGGGAGACAAAGGAACTATGGGGTCCCCTCGAGGAGTCCTGGCTCCCTTCCCTCCCCCAGCTCTGGTCCCGCTGGTGCCTCCCATCCACGTGGGCTGGACCTGGGGCCAGGGAGCCCCTGGGTGATTGGGGGCCCGACCTGGGGCCAGGGAGCCCCTGGGTGACGGGAGGCCACCCCCGAACCACCCGACCTGCAGCTCCAGCTCCCCCACCTGGCTGGGCGACCAGGACAGGGACCGAAGCTGCTGAACCCAGTTAGAGGCCTGGCCCCGGGGTCTGTCCTGGGCACTCCCCCAAGGACAGGCAGGGCAGGCAGAGTCTGGGACGATGGCCGCACAGCCCTGGCCCCATGTTCCCAGGCCCGCCTTGCTCCTCGGTGTGAGGGAGACCAGGGGGACGGGACAGGCTGGGCCCCGCCGTGCCTGACTCCCTGCAGGGCTCCCGGGACAAGGGCCCGGCGGACAGCCGGCTGCTCAGGGGTGAGGGGTCCAGGCTGGCATCGTGGCCACCTTCCGGCCCGGGCTCTCTTGGGGTGGGGCGGGGCGGGGAGAACCAGTCACGTGCTCCAGGGCTCGCCCAGGGTCTCTCAGGGCCGGAAGTAGGACCCCTGTGCGCAGGCGCCCTGAGGATCCCAGGCTGCCAGTCGCACGCACGCCAGGGGGCGGAACTTCCTGCAGCCTCACTGCCTCCGCGTCCTCGTGGGCCCTGACTTTGTCTCTGAGCACACCACAGAGGCCCAGGAGCCATGCGGGCCGCAGGCCAGGGCACAGGGGGTGCGGCGGGCGATGCTGATGGCCCAGGAGGCCCTGGCGTTCCTGGCGGCCCAGGAGAGGCGGGTGCTGCGGGCGACGGAGGTCCCCAGGGTGCAGGGGCAGCAAGGGCCTCGGGGCCGGGAGGAGGCGCCCCACGGGTGCCGCGTGGCAGTGCTGCTTCTGCACAGAATGGAAGCTGCCAGTGCGGGGCCAGGGGGGCGGAAAGACGCCTGGTTCAGTTGTATCCTGTTGGGGGCAACAGGGTCAAGAGGTGGGGGGCAGGGCCAGGAGGTGGGGGAGGGCAGGGCCAGGTGCAGGAGGTAGGGTTTGGGAGATGGGGGTAAGGGGCCGGGTGGGGGGGGAGTGGGGGCTGGGAGTTGGAGGTGGGGGGGTGTGGCTCGGAGGAAGGGAGCAGGTGGGGGATGGGAGGTGGAGCGTGTGCACGGTGGGTGCTGGGCGATGGGGTGACGGGCAAAGCGCCAGGAGGTAGGGGGGTCTTGGGTATGAGAAAGGATCAGGAGTTGGGGGGAAGCGTGCAAGGTGGGAGCCGGTGGCTGGGGTGTGGGCTGGATGGGGCTGGGGGGGGTTCAAGTGATGGGGGGACGGCTGATGCGGCAGGGGTCATGGTGGGGAGGGCCTTGGAAGGGCACACAGGAGTCAGCTTGGGGTACAACAGAGGAAAGTGGGGAATCAAGACAGCTGGGTGGGGTTGCTTCAGGACCTGGGCCAGTGCGTGGGAAGACAGCCTGTGGGGATGAGATGGGCACCGGCCAAGTCCTAGGCATAGTCCAAGCTCCTTAACCGGGTCCCCACCGGGAACATCACGATGCCTTTCTCATCGCCCATGGAAGCGGAGCTGGTCCGCAGGGTCCTGTCCCCGGATGCCACACCGCTCCCCCGACCAGGGGCGGTTCTGAAGGACTTCACCGTGTCCGGCAACCTACTGTTTATGTCGGTTCGGGACCAGGACAGGGAAGGGACTGGGCGGACGATGGTGGTGGGTTGGGGGCTGGGATCCGCCTCCCCGGAGGGGTAGAAAGCTAGAGACCTGGGAACACCCAAGCACAGGGTCTCAGAACAGAGACCTGGTACACCAGGTCCGCCGCCACCCGAGGGAGCCCGGGGAGATGGGTGCAGAGGTGTCGCCTTTAACCTGATGTTCTTCGCCCCTCACGTTTAGCCGACTGACTGCTGCAGACCACCGCCAACTCCAGCTCTCCATCAGCTCCTGTCTCCAGCAGCTTTCCCTGTTGATGTGGATCGTGCAGTGCTTTCTGCCTATGTTTTTGGCTCTGCTTCACTCAGGACAGAGGCGCTAAGCCCAGCCTGGTGCCCCTTCCTAGGTCGTGCCTCCTCCCCTAGGGGATGGTCCTTGCACGAGCGGCCACTTCATTGTGGGGGCCTGATTGTTTGTCGCTGGAGGAGGCCGGCTTACATGTTTGTTTCTGTAGGAAATAAAAATGAGCTACAATTCCGTGTCTGAGTCTCTTCTCGGCGAGCGAAGGCACCTTCAGACTTGCGTGCCCTTGTCCTCGGGTTGCAGGGGAGGCTCTGGGATTCAGAGATTGAAGTAGCACAAGGTAATGGAAGACAATTTGGGAAATGGGGGAAAATGAAAAGCCACTGGGTCCCGCCGTTCAGCTTTAAGTACTGTGGACATTTTAGAATACTTTCCTCAATATGCTTGCATTTATATGTTAAATATATGACAGTAGCATGTATGATGTTTTTCCAGCTCAGCATTAAGTTTGTTCCCAAATTGTCTTCATTGAACATATATGAGCTTTTGTGCTTTCTAAAAATGCTTCAAAAACATGTGCTTGAACAGATGCATAAAACCAGCATTATCATTTCACCATTAAACATGTGATATGGGCCGGGCATGGTGGCGCGCACCTGTATTCCCAGCGTTCGGGGAGGCTCAGGTGGGAGGATGGCTTGAGACCTGCAATTGGAGGCCACTCTGGGCAATGTAGCGAGATTCTGTCTCTATGAGAATCATTTAAAAATTAGGGGTGGAGGGCGTGGTGGCAGGCACCTGTAGTCCCAGTAACTCAGGAGGCTGGCGTGGGAGGGGCTTGGCTTGAGTGCAGGATCTCGAGGCTGCAGTGAGCTATGAATGCACCCCTGAGCTCCAGCCTTGGCGACAGAGCGAGACCCTGTCTCTATAATAATAATAATAATAGTAATAATGTGAACAACGTAAAATGTTTGTAAACACGGAATGTTAACAAAACGCAGATTCTCTTACCGCTTGCAGAGTCCAATGAACAAGAGCGATGTCTGCTATTAAGAAACGGACTTTCTGCCATGCTTGGTTTAGGGGAAGACGTACAGGCTCCTGCCTTTAAGGGCACTGCTTCCCTTTGGGGGCAGAAAGCAGGGCCTTTTAATGGGGGACTTGGCATGAATAGCACACAGGGGAGGGAGCAGGCAGCTGCGGGGTCTCTGTGACTTGCTGAGTTGCCTTGTCTACCGGGTGGTCACGCTGGCACCATCTTGGGCAGAGCTAGTTTGGAAAGTGGCTGTTGTTTGTCAAAGCAAAAGAGACATTCTTGAGCTGTCTTCTGGGATGCTCTTAAGTTGCTTGGAAACAAGATCCCTTTGAGTCTTGCTTTCAGGATTTATTCAGTGGGACCAGAGCATATTTTAATGTAAGATTAAAGTATTAGTTGACAATCTCCAGTGCTTGGCAAGGCTGTAGTTGGAAACGAGGACTCATACGCTGTCAGTAGCAGTGGTAGTAGCATCTATTTGGACATTTATTTGGCATTTTCTATTAAGGGAAAAATGTGCATACCCTTTCACCCACCTTGAGGAATCCATCTGAGAAACTCCTGGATAGGCAAGTGAGGTCGAATCCACCAGCATCTTAATGACACCATCACGTAAATAGTTTTTAGAATGTAAATGTTCATCAGCTGCAGAAAAATTAAATAAATCACTGCACAACTGCCCCAGGGGAAAAGTGTGAGGAAGCTAGAGAGAGAGCATGGTAGATAGTCGGGTACTAGCATAGAAAGAGGTTAAAACAAGTCACCAGATCTCTGCATATAGGCTATGGCACACTCTTGTTTTGGCAGTGTGCTCCCGCCATGTGAGCATGTAGGGATGTGCACAGTAACTCCCTGGACAGCCACCTCCACGCTCAAGAGTGCTCATCGCTGGACAATAGCGTTAGGGAAATAAAACCTTCACCTTTTAAACCTCAGACTTCCATGCTGAAATATTTTCATCAAGCATGTATTACTTTGGAAATACACGTCTTTACTTTGTAAAAGAAGAGTCTGCTCGAATAAGAAACCATCTCTCCTAGTCCTGTTCTTTCAAAACATTGGAAGTGGATTTTGAGTGTGTTGACATGTCTGTGCCACAGCAGAGGGCATCTTTTGGTTTTGTCAGCCAACCTCTGTTCCCCTGTACCAGTGTCCATATTTCCCCTAGAACCACTCCCTCCCTTTCCCTTCAGCAGTTTTGATTCTGCTGGAGTTGACTTCACCCCAGATTCCAGGTGGAATGGCTCATCCTTCCTCTCTCACCATGCGATGCCAGCTTTCCGCCACCTCCCGCCAGGAGTAGATGCGGTCTGAGGCCCTCACCAGAAGCAGATGCTGGCACCACCCGTCCTATAGCTGCAGAACTATGAGCCAAATAAAACTCTTTATGAATTTCTCAGCATCAGGTACCCCTCTATAGCAACACAAATAGACTAAGACAGGGATTGAGTCCTTGCTGATAAGCCCTCAAAAGCTGTGATGGTAGAAAAAGCAGTGAAGGAGTCTTCTGTGGATACGAATCCAAATAGGGAGGGGTGAGCCTGCAAGGGAGTCCCAGGAGGAAAGGGAGGAGGAGAACGGGCACAGGGACCAGCTCTTTCCAGATAGGGCTCCCCAACCTGGTCCACAAGTGTGGGTTTCATTCACCCAGAGCATGAGTCTTTAGTTTCGTTGTCCCATGACCCCGTCCCGCCACCTCTGCCCAAACATGGCCCAGGTGCAGCCGGCCACCCTAATCCCACGGCCGGATGGCTGGAGCTGGTAGCTTTTAAACCCAAGTCAGGTGGCCTCAGTCCTCTGCTCTAAGCTGTCCAGTGGGCTTCCCTCACTCACAGTGAAAGCCAGAGCCCTGATGGCAGCCTGCAGACCCGACATGATCGAGCGTTTCCTCTCTGGCCTTCTCACCTCCCACACTTCCCCTTGCTCACGCTGACGCAGCCACACAGGGCCCCTGGCCCTTTCTGGAACACACCAGGCACACTCCTGCCTCACGGCCTTTGCACTAGCTTTCTCCTGTCGAGAAATCTCTTCTTCCAGCGTTGCACACAATTGTCACCCTCTCAGAGAGGCTTTTCTGGCCAGCCTCTTTAATACCGCATCCGGCCTCCCCTGCCTTCTGCCTGGTCCTGTCTGTCACTCCCTCTCCTTTCAGGGCCCAGGCGTGCCGGAGACATCCTGGCCAGGGTGACCTGCCCCGCAACACCCAATTCAGGGCTCAGCCCGGGGACCCAGGCTTGAGCCAGCCGCTCCCCAGGACAGGAGGACGGCTCAAGACTGAGAAGCCCCCTCCTCACCCATTCCACCACCCATAGCTTTTCACTGGGCACGAGGCTGACGATCTTCCAGCTTCTGTCGCCTTGAGGCATCTCGGTCCAGAGCCGTGAGAATCTGGGGGAGAAGGGATCCCCTGGAGCTGGGCTCTGTATGGGGGAGCAGCTCCTCCCGTGCAAAGCCCCCATTTCCCAGCTGGGCTCTTCCCTCCCACACACCTCACCCCTCCGTTCTCCCCCACAGCACCTGTACAAACCCACCAGCTTCTCCTCAGCCCCAAATGCCCCTCCAACGACAGCACTTTCTCCTCCTCCTCTCCACGGCTAGGGTGCGGCCCTTCCCCACTGTGGTCTGGACTGTGGACTCGCCATGCCCCACTCTTCTTCCCCATTCCTTCCTGGCCCAATCATCTCAGCTTTTCCTCTTAAGACCCTAGAGGAAAAGAGAAAGCTAGCCCCAGACAAGCAGGAGGAGGACCTAATAAATCACAAAGCAGACATCAGTGAAACAAGTCAAAGGCTAGTAAAAAATGCTATTGGCCGGGCGTGGTGCCTCACGCCTGTAATCCCAGCACTTTGGGAGGCTGAGGCGGGCGGATCACAAGGTCAGGAGATCGAGACCATCCTGGCTAACACAGTGAAACCCCGTCTCTACTAAAAATACAAAAAAAAAAAAAAAAAAAAAAAACCAGCCGGGTGTGGCGGTGGGCGCCTGCAGTCCCAGCTACTCGGGAGACTGAGGCAGGAGAATGGCGTGAACCTGGGAGGTGGAGCTTGCAGTGAGCCAAGATCGCGCCACTGCACTCCAGCCTGGGCGACACAGCGTGACTCTGTCAAAAAAAAAATAAAAATAAAAAAAATAAAAGGAATGCTATTTAACAACTCTGTGACAATAAATTCAATGACTTCGATGAAATGTATAATTTCATTGAAAGATACATATTACTAAAACTGACACAAGAAAAAAAAAGGAGTTTTATATCAACTACCCATATCAGTTCATAATTAAAAACCTTCCCACATAGAAAACTCCAGGCTGGATGCTCTATTGGTTAATGAATCAAACATTTAAGAAAGAAACTCTGGCCCCCTGAGGTGGCTCATACCTGTAATCCCGGCATTTTGGGAGGCCAAGGTGGGAGAATTGCTTGAACCCAGAAGTTTGAGACCAGCCTGGGCAGCATGGTGATACCTCGTCTCTACTAAAACCAGAAAACATTAGCCAGGCAATGTACGCCGTGCTTGTAGTCCCAGCTGCTCGGGAGGCTGACGTGGGAAAATCACCTGAGCCTGGGGAGGTGGAGGCTGCAGTGAGCCTTGACTGTGCCACCGTACTCCAGCCTGAGCAACAGAGGAGGTGCTGTCTCAAAAATAATTTTTTTTAAATAAGGGGATGAAGATGTCCCTCTTATGGGGCAGACCATGTCTCAGGTACTACAGTCAGCCAAAGAACAGATCAAGTGGTCACTCCTTCAGTGAATAACTCACCATTTCTGGCTCCTCACCTCCTTCCAAACAATGCACGTCTGCCGTGAATTTTCATCCGGTTCCCCAGCTGATGCTCTCAGGGTCATCTCGGGAATCACAGGGATCCTTAAATCTCCATCCTGTCTGTGGTTGCCCCATCCCTCCTCGCCCCCGCTCCCAACCCTCCCTATGCCCTTCCTGTTCCTTTGCTTCTTTGGCCTCTTTTTAACTTGAATTATTAGATTTTTTTTTCTTTCCCCCCTACAACATTGTTTGAGTTCCTTATGTATTCTGGTCATTAATCCCTTATCAGATGGGTAGTTTGCAAATATTTTGTCCCATTCTGTGGGTTGTCTCTTCACTTTGTGAATTGTTTCCTTTGCTGTGCAGAAGTTTTTAACTTGATGTGATCTCTGGTTAAATAATTTTTGACAAGAGTGCCAATCCTGCAATCTCTTCAACAAACAGCGCTGGAACAAGTGGAATTACTCCTGCAAAAGCATGATGTTGAACCCCCATGTAACACGGTAAGTAAAAATTAATGCAAAATCGGTCAGCAACCTAAATGTAAGAGCTAAAAACCATAAAACTCTTCAAAGAAACCACAGGGTGAATCTGCATGACCTTGGATTTGGCAATAGATTCTCAGATATGAAACCAAAAGTACATGCAGCCAGAGAAAAGATTGTTAAACTGGACTTCATCAAAATGAAAAACTTTTGGGCATTAAAGAACATTATCAAGAAAGTTGTTTTAATTTTTTACTTATTTGTATTTATTTAGTTTTTTATTATATTTTATGTTCTAGGGTACATGTGCACAACATGCAGATTTGTTACATATGTATACATGTGCCATGTTGGTGTGCTGCACCCATTAACTCGTCATTTACATTAGGTATATCTCCTAATGCTATCCCTCTCCCCTCCACCCTCCCCATGATAGGCCCCGGTGTGTGATGTTCCCCTTCCTGTGTCCAAGTGTTCTCATTGTTCAGTTCCCACCTATGAGTGAGAACAAGCGGTGTTTGGTTTTCTGTTCTTGCGATAGTTTGCTGAGAATGATGGTTTCCGGCTGCATCCATGCCCCTACAAAGGACATGAACTCATCCTTTTTTATGGCTGCATAGTATTCCATGGTGTGTATGTGCCACATTTTCTTAATCCAGTCTGTCATTGATGGACATTTGGGTTGGTTCCAAGTCTTCGCTATTGTGAATAGTGCCGCAAGAAACATACGTGTGCATGTGTCTTTATAGCAGCATGATTTATAATCCTCTGCGTATATACCCAGTAATGGGATGGCGGGGTCAAATGGTATTTCTAGTTCTAGATCCTTGAGGAATCGCCACACTGTCTTCCACAATGGTTGAACTAGTTTACTTTAGTTCCTTTAAAATGGAGAGTACTCCTTCAGCGATTAGAAGAGCCAGAAGACGGAAACAAAGAACTTCTGTTATTCATAGGTTACGGTGGCTACACGGAGGTCAGTCAACATGTGCAGAGGGTGTGCGTGGACCTGGGGCACTTGCCTTTATTTGGGTCCAGGGAGGTGGTCAGAGCATCACAGTAGGGGGTGAGAAGATTGGAGCATTCGAAGCAAATGCCCAGAAAAAGGGGCCTAACCTAACTACATGGACCTAACCTAACTTTACATTTGGTCAAGCAGCTGGGTGTGTGTGTGTGTACTGGTGAGATGGCTTTTAGGGGAAGGAAAGTGGAATCGAAAGGCAGCGGTTGGGAACTGGGCTTAGGCTATTAACCAAGGGCAGCGTGTGGCATCTGGGGACTCATGTCAAGACAACAAAATGGATGCCGGGGCAGCATGGTAATATTAAGCCTCAACCCAAAAGTGAAAAGACAAGCTGAAGAAAGTGAGAAAATATTTGCCAATCATATATCTGATAAGGGTTTAGTATCTGTAATACACAACACACTCCTAAAACTCAACTCATAATATACAACAAACTCCTAAAACTCAAGCAAAGCGATAAACAATTGAGTTAAAGAATTGACAAAAAACTTAGAAATTTCTCCAAAAAACATAACAGAAATGACCAGTAAGCACATGAAATGATGCTTAACATCCTTAGTCATTAGGGAAATGCAAGTCAAAAGCACAATGAGATACCACTTCACAGTTACTGGGATGGTTACTTAAAAAATAGAAAATAGGCCGGGCGCGGTGGCTCACGCCTGTAATCCCAGCACTTTGGGAGGCCGAGGCGGGCGGATCACAAGGTCAGGAGATCGAGACCACGGTGAAACCCCGTCTCTACTAAAAATACAAAAAATTAACCGGGCGTGGTTGTGGGCGCCTGTAGTCCCAGCTACTCGGGAGGCTGAGGCAGGAGAATGGCGTGAACCCGGGAGGCGGAGCTTGCAGTGAGCCGAGATCGCGCCACTGCACTCCAGCCTGGGCGACAAGAGCGAGACTCCGTCTCAAAAAAAAAAAAAAAAAAAAAAAAAAAAGAAAATAGTAAGAGTTGACGAGGATGGGGAGAAGTTGGAACCCTCATCTATTCCCGATTGGAATGTAGTCGTGCAGGCACTATGGAAAACTGTTTGGCGGCTGCTCAGAAAACACAGGTGCTCAAACAGATACTTGTGTGCCAATGTTTGTTGCATCATTATTGACAATAGCCAAAAGGTGGAAACCATCCAAGTGTCATCCATGAACGGATGAATGAACAAAATGTGGCTGTAGTGAGCTAGGATTTCACCACTGCACTCCAATGTGGGTGACAGAGAGAGACCCTGTCACATACACACACACACACACACACACACACACACACACACACACAAGTGATCAGGCTGACACCACCTGAACCTAAATAACATCACAATGAAGACAAACACAGATGTGGTGCACTTCCTGGTGCAATGTAATGGGAAAGCACAGTCCCACCTGGAGAGCAGTCTTGGCCGAAAAGAAAAATGTTATATGTTTCTCGAGTTCATTATATTTTCCTAGTACAATGTCCAGTTAATCATTTTTTAAATTTACTGCAATGAATTTATCTTATTGTTTTTAAAATCTCTGCTATACCTATAGCTATATATATATTTTCCATTTCTAACATTTCTATTATGACTTTTCTTTTTCTTTTTTATTTTTATTTATTTTTTTTTTTTTGAGGCAAAGTCTCACTCTGTGGCCCAGGCTGGAGCGCAGTGGCGCGATCTTGGCTCACTGCAAGCTCCGCCTCCCAGGTTCATGCCATTCTCCTGCCTCAGCCTCCTGAGTAGCTGGGACTACAGGCACCCACCATCATGCCCCGCTAATTTTTTGTATTTCTAGTAGAGACGGGGTTTCACCGTGTTAGCCAGGATGGTCTCGATCTCCTGACCTCGTGACCCGCCCGCCTTGGCCTCCCAATGTGCTGAGATTACAGGCATGAGCCACCGTGCCTGGCCGCTATTATGACTTGTAACGTTTGTTTTATCCATCAATCAGGAAGGGATATCTTGCACTACTGTCCCTGCCTTTACTCGGCTCTTTTTCTAACGTATAGACTTGTAGGCTTAGGTCATTCTTTTCAGTCATTGTTTGTTTATTCTAAGCCTTCAAAACTTTAAATTTCCCTTCAAGAACCGCTCATGGCACATTCAACAAGTCTTCATAATTATTGTTGAGGACACATCTTGATAATTGCATCTTACTGTTCATTCTGCCCAGAAGGAAGGTGCTAAAAGCATAGATCTATTTGAGTCAATGGGAAGTTTATAAGAGTTTGTTCATATGGTGGTGACTTGGAAGTAACAATATTGGAAGATTGACAGCAAGGCATCTTGGAGAAGAGGCATGTGGATGGACTTCCCAGATTGGGCCTAGAATACCAGGAAATGCACATCCCTTGTGTGCGTTCCCGAGGTGCTTTCGGTACTCACGTGGATGTGATGACCTGCTCTGGGGATGTGAGTTAACTTCCTTCCTCAGTTACTCCGATTCTTGCTCAGTGGGCTCATGATAAATGTGGCCATGAGGACAGAAATGGAAGTTACTCACGGGCTCAACAACATGGTCTTCACCAAGTGCCAAATCTCCCAACAGCAGAGCCTCATATATGGGCTCATCCCACAGGGGTCTGTCTTAGCCCATTCAGGCTGCCACAGCACAATACCATAGACTGGGTAGCTTATAAACAACAGAAATTTATTTCTTACCGTTTTGGAGGCTGGAAGGTTCAAGATCAAGGAGTCAGCAGATTTGGTGTTTGGTGTCAGCCCACATTCTGGTTCATAGATGGTGCCTTCTAACTGTGTTTGCACATGGAACCTCTCAGGGGTCTCTTTTATGAGGACACTAATCCCATTCTTGAGGTCTCTGCCCTCTTGATCTAATCACCATTCAAGGCTCCACTTGCAATAACATCATATCGGTGATTAGGTTTCAACATATGAAATTTGGGGTTACAGACATTCAGACCTACCTGGTGAAAAGATGATTATATCATATCAAACCCCTTCCATTCTGCAGGGGGCAGCAAGTTTTTCTCTTTGGAATAGATGCTTTTTCTGTGTATATACATGCTCTCCACTGCCGCGGTTTCGCCAACACCACCATCCACGGATGTACTACGGGCTCATTCACCATCACCATATCCTACTCGAAAGCTGCAATGAAATGGATTAGAGACTGTAATCTGAAAATCTGGGATCCCTGTGGTACTGAGCTAACAAATGAGAGGAGGATTATTGTGTTGGCTAGGTAATGGACCCTGACTGTCAAGAAGAGATATAATTTCTGCTACATATGTGGGGTCACAGCAAAATATTTCTGAGATTCACCGAATTTTAGGGAACATTTGCTAATATTGCTACCTACAGTGGTAAAATTTGGTGGAAGGTGACAACTCCTAGACAGGCCCAAAAAGGGCTCAGACCCCTCAGGAACAGAAGCCTGTGTCACCCACCGAGTGAAAAATCATAATCAGCCAATATGTTCGCTGAGGCCAACTATGGGTATGTATGTAACTCCAAAAATGAGGATCACAGGAGGTCATGTCTACTTTACTTCGTTGTTATTTGGTACATAATTTTATTTGTATTAGTTCATTTCCCCCCTTCCCCACCTTCTCTCCGCCATTTTGTAATTTAGTCTACAGATGATAGGCTCTCAAACCAGCATCATTGTTGGCAGCAAAAGCACAATCTGTAAACTATTTCAAAGAGGTGTGTTCTGAGCCAATATGAATGATCACAGCCTGGAGAAGACACGAACCCGAGACTTGAGCAGTGGCCCCGAGGCAGTCAGACTGCAGCTCTATTTTATACATTTCAAAGGAAGCAGAAGTTACAGGCAAAGTCATAAATCAATACATAGAGTTTAGACACTGGTTTAGCCAAAACATTGGGGTATCCTGAAGCAGGGCTTACAGGTCATAGTTGGACTCAGAGATTCTTTAATTTGTACTTGGTTAAAAGAGCAAGGCTTTGTCTAAACACTTTGTGAAACAAGTATACACATACATATACATATATATAATACAAATATACTTATGGATGTGGAGTAACCCAAGGGAGAGCCATGGTGCATTCAGTGGCTCGGCTCCTCAGCCTTCTCATACAGCAGATGTTAAAGAAATAACAACGTCGGGCCGGGCGCGGTGGCTCAAGCCTGTAATCCCAGCACTTTGGGAGGCCGAGACGGGTGGATCATGAGGTCAGGAGATCGAGACCATGCTGGCTAACACGGTGAAACCCCATCTCTACTAAAAAATACAAAAAACTAGCCGGGCGAGGTGGCGGGCACCTGTAGTCCCAGCTACTCGGGAGGCTGAGGCAGGAGAATGGCGTAAACCCGGGAGACGGAGCCTGCAGTGAGCTGAGATCTGGCCACTGCACTCCAGCCTGGGCCACAGAGCGAGACTCCGTCTCAAAAAAAAAAAGAAAAAAAAAAAAAAAAAAAAAAAAACGTCATGTCCCTGGCCCCTTTTGAAGTGGCATTCTGTGCAGCCTCACAGTATGTATGCGGTCTAGACCTGGACAATTGTTTGCACTAGCAGGTGACTTGGAGGGCAAATTGAGGTGGAATCAGCGGCCTCTGTCCTCTCTGCAGGTCACAGAGACTCCGGTTTTTTGTGTCAGTGTTAGCCGAGATTCTGCGTGTGGTGCGAGGCAGGCATGCAGAGGTGTGCCGGAGCCAGCCTGTACTTGCTGGTGGTGACAGCCCAGGGGGAACATCTCTTCACAACTCCACTCCGGAGACTCCACAATCGGCCTCGGTGGGAGTACGTACACCAAGGCAGTCAGCAAATGCCACCAGTCAGGGCTCCTCCCTGCCTCTCGAGAGCCCACTGTTCAACCTGGACTGGCACACCACTGGGTCCAAGGCATCCTTTTTCATGGCCCCTTCAGACCTAGCAGCTGCAGAGTGGCTCTGGAACCTATATTAGAGAGGAAATTTCCTGATCCTTGACCCACAGCAAAGGCGCTGTGTTCCCAGGACCAAAGGTGGAGCCAGCAGCCTCCTGACTCTCTACCTTCCACGTGTGGCACAGGCACTGGCTCCTGGGCAGGTCAGTTCTGTGGTGTTCTGGGAGTCACTTCCAGAGTTGCAGCCTACATTTCATTCTGACAGGTCTTTGAACGATTTTGTAAGCAACTGGCTCTGTGTGTTAAGGTCCCGGTGCCAAACTAGCCAGAGAGGTTTCCGTTATCTGCACTCACACCCCAACTGATACACGAAGATGTGCCCGTGTAGTTCTATAATAAGATGCCTGCATCTACCTTTGGAGTGTTAGTCGGGGCACGGCAGGAACCAGGTGGCACGCTCTAACATATTTAACTGAAGAGCATTTAATAAAAGGACTGTCTAGAGAGGTGTGAGTAGGGGAGAGGTGTGAGTAGGGGAGAGGTGTGCTCTTCTCCTCGGTGGGAGTGCTGGAGCTGCCCCATATGGGCTCCTGAGGGCTGGCTGTTGCATTGTCCGAAATGTGGGAGCCAGTTGTCAACTGGTACCATTTCCAAATTGTTTGTTTGCTGCATAAACTTACAATTCAACAAATTGTGTGAATCTCTAAGGGGATATATATAACTGAAAGTGTGTAATTGCATCGTTGTAACACAAAGGATAAATGTTTGAGGGGATGGGTACCCCGTTTTCCACAATGTGATTGTTACGCATTGCATGCCTATCTCAAAACATCTCATGTGCCCCAGAAACATGTACCGCTACTAAAGTACCCACAAAGATTCAACTAAAAGATTACTTTAAGAAACAATAAGAAATAACTAAGATGATTTATATAAGAACTGATTATTTTCTAATTATTTTACTGATATCCATGCCCTTGTGGTTATTCACGCCTATGGCATCTGTGTGCTGCAAATACTGTATAGCTGTGTGATATGGTCCACATCTTCCTGACTCTGTGAGGAGCGATGACATATTTGTTACTTGGCATCATCCATGTTGGGAGTATTTACACCACGGACAATGGTGAATACTGCAATTCAGGGCTCCACTTACTGTTTTGTTGACTTCCCAGTCTTAAGCACATGATGGTGAAAATATTAATGATGGAAATTAACCTTTAAAGTGCACCACATCGTCTGTCGTGGTCACAAGGTGAGTAGCCTCACAATTTGAGGAAATAGTTTCCTAGCATTCAAAAACTATTATCTGGCTCAGCAAAGAGGTCTTTCATGGCATTTATTAACACGTGAAGGGTCTTCTTTCACTTTTGTCTGTGTCGTTAACCTAAATGAAAATATCAACCAACATTCATGTGAGAACCCCTATCCTTCATCGCCTGCAACCACAGAGTGATCACAAACACAAGAGTCTGGGAAAAAGTCACGGAAGCAGCCTGTGAGAATCCATTCCGTGTACGGATTTTACAATCAAGAATGTTTTGTATTTTATGACTGTTTGTCAATTGTGTGCGACACCTTCCAAATGGGAGTCGAAATTATAATATAGTTACATACATAGGTGTAGACATACCTTCTACCACTCCCCTGCCCCGCCCTTCCCACCTCAGACAACCAGTTATCAAACATTTACCAGCATACCACTGTCAACAAGGGATGGTTGGACACCAAGAGAAGCCTTTACCAAACCTAGGCTTGAGAGGAGGACAAGCATAGCGGCTGATGCTCCTGCATCCTGGTGAGAGTGAGAGCCCCTGGGGAATTCGGCCACTCACAGGGAGGAGGTCTCCCTGAGATGGAGAGGAGAGATGCGGCTGCAGGGAGGCCAGGAGGGTACAGGGAGATGCTGTGAAGGCCTCGGGAGTGGGAAGCTTGCATTCACCTCTTGTGGTGCCTGCACGGGCAATTGGGGGCTTTGGGCATCCATCCTCATGGGAGGTAAGTTTCTAGCTTGGCCCAAGCGAGCCGGTTGCTTGAAAGACAGGTGCCCACTCGAATGAATGGTTATTAGAAACACTGGTGTTCTTGGAGTCTGAACAGTTTAAGACTGGCAGAGCCTTTCGGACTGACCCAGTATCCCCCAGCTTGCTCTCCTTCCCCTGGCCATTAACAGACGAGCACCTTTAGACTCACAGAGGGACCACGGGCCGTGGACAAGTGTTTCTCCCCTCTCTGCACACACGGTGCAAGGCCCAAAGCGTGGTGGCAAATCTCGCCCCCAGGCTGAGTCCCTCGAAGGTCTCTGGAGCCCATTTACGCCACCACACACTGCCCCATCTTTCTGCCCTCCCGTCTGGACTCCCTCCACTCCCTTCCCCACTTCCCATCCCTGGCCTGTCCCCAGCCTCTCTTGTCCAGTAGTCGTAAGTCTACCTCCACAGGCGCTCTGAGAAGCCAAGAAGCGAGGCCTCCTGAGGGAGCGTTGGGCTCTCCAGGGCTAACAGGGTCTCCCAGGGGCCAGGAGCCACCACATGCCAGGGGCCTGTTTGCGCAGGCGCCCTGAGCAGCCAGAGGCACGTCATGCACCAAAGAGGTGGAGCCTCCTGAGGTAGCTTCCGGTTCTCCAGGGCCAACTGGGCTACCCAGGGGCCCGTGGGTGGGAGGGCGGAATCCACCACATGACAGGGGCCTGTTCGCGCGTAGGCGCCGTGGGCATCCAGCTTTGCATTGTGGGGGAAGCGGGGGTTTCGTGTGGGAGCTTCATCCCACCAGTGGCCCTCCAGGAGGACAGGCGGCTTCAACGTTAACTCTGAGGTGGAGGCGAGGCGGCCATGCAGGCCTCAGACAAAGGAGCAGGTGATGATGCCAGTGGTGGTGCGGAGGGCGGTGCTGGTGCTCCCGGAGGCGCTGGTGCCCCCGGAGGTGCTGGAGGCCCCGGAGGCCATGGAGGTCCCGAAGACGCTGGAGGTTGGGGCTTCGCAGGATCTGAGAGCGGTGCTGCTGGGGAAGCTCCCCAGGCTGAGGGCTCCTCACAAGCCCCAGGGCAGGGTGAAGAGGCCCAGGCCCTGGCCCCAGCCTCAGCCTCAGCCTCCGCAGGAGGCTCAGGACGCCAAGAGTGGCAGTTGTATCCTTCCCAAGGAGCCCCTAGGGTCAGGGCAGGGGGTGGAGGTTGGCCTGGGGATGGCCGAGGATGTGCAGAGAGAGGCTTGAGGGGGTGGGCAGGGAGAATGCCCTTGAGGGGTAGAAAGAGGAGTCGGAGGAACCAAGGGTGGCTGCAGGACGCAGCAGCCTGGGGGGCAGCAGCTGCCGCAGCTGGCATCAAGACGTTTTGAGGGGGAGCGTGGCCTGCAGAGGCACAGGGAGGGGTCTTGGGAAGCCCAAAGGGCGGCCTGGGCGGAAGGAGACCTGAAGCACACACTCGCCATCGCCTTAACGGAATCTCCACCAGCACCCTCACAGTGCCATTCCTGTCCAGCTTGGAGGCTGAGATTGCCCGCCACTATCTGGGCCCAAGATATGAAGACCTCGGAGGGGGCGTCCGCAGGGAGCTCACGGTGACTGGCAGTGACCTGGTTATGTAAGTTCTAGATGGGGTGGGGCGGGGAGGGAGGGGCAGTGGGACCGGGCCCATCTCTCCACTAGAGGGGCGCTATTGGCCGCACGCAGACGCCTAGGGGTTGGGTCTAAGGAGGGAGTATGACACACTGAGCTTGTCGCCGCCTGATGTCGGCACTCTATGCGAGGCGCCTGAGGATTAAGTCTAATGACGTGGGGGTGGGGGGAGGAACAGGAGGCCACCTCTCTAATAAAATTCTTTTCTTTCCTCTCACTTTTAGCCGATTAATTTCGAACAACTCTGGTCTCCTCCAACTTTCCGTCATCTTCTTGCTCAACCAGCTTTCCATGGTGATACGGACCATGCAGCGCTTGGTGCCGCCAAATTTGGCTAAGCGTCAGCCCGGAAAAGGGGGTTGAGGCCTAAACCTGTGTCGGTCCTGGGCAGTGCATCCTTCCCTAGGGAAATGATTCCTTTTTTTTTTTTTTTTTTTTTTTTTTTTTTTTTTTTGAGACGGAGTCTCACTCTGTAGCCCAGGCTGGAGTGCAGTGGCCGGATCTCAGCTCACTGCAAGCTCCGCCTCCCGGGTTCACGCCATTCTCCGGCCTCAGCCTCCCGAGTAGCTAGGACTACAGGCGCTGCCACCTCGCCCGGCTATTTTTTGTATTTCTTAGTAGAGACGGGGTTTCACCGTGTTAGCCAGGATGGTCTCGATCTCCTGACCTCGTGATCCGCCCATCTTGGCCTCCCAAAGTGCTGGGATTACAGGCTTGAGCCACCGCGCCCGGCGGGAAATGATTCCTTAACAGCAGTTGCCACTTTGTGCTTTTGAGGGGTGAGGCGAATTGTGTGCCTGGACTGGCCCCTCACTGCTCTCTCCCCACGTGTTTGGATTGGTGCTGCAATGTTACTGCTGAAAATAAAACTGAGCTACTGTTCTGTGTCTGAGTTCCTTTTCATTCACTTCACCAGTTTGCACAGAGAGAGAGAGAGGCCAGAAGTCTGACTTCTTACCCTTTTGCCGGCATGCCAGGTGTCTGGGTTCCCTTTCTCTGAGCAGCCCTGGCAACCCTGCTCGCCACATCACAGCAGTGGGGGCCAAGTCATATCACAAAGGAAAACCACCTTTTTCCATTTCATGGAACCACAGGCAAAAAACTCTCAATTTTGCAAGATGCCTCCCAAAAAGCTGCATGGGGGAACAAAAATTAACACTTTGAAACCAGCATTCTGTGTACATCCCGAGCCTTAAATGCATAAATAGAAATGTAATGGAAAGTACTTCTATCTCTTGGAATCCGCGTTAAAGAAACAACCATTCCTGTTGAGACTTTTAGACAAGAATCTCTTTGAATCCTTATCTACAACAGGTGGAAAACTGAGAGCAATTTAAATGCTCAACA
Source organism: Macaca thibetana thibetana (assembly GCF_024542745.1). NCBI lineage: Eukaryota > Metazoa > Chordata > Mammalia > Primates > Cercopithecidae > Macaca > Macaca thibetana. Next base: position 149,068,079 of record NC_065598.1, read on the forward strand.
ATTCCATTGTAATGGATCTTTCATGCAGCCCTCCAATAACATGTTTTTGAAGTTTGTTTGTTTTTTTTTTTTTTTTTTGAGACGGAGTCTCGCTCTGTCGCCCGGGCTGGAGTGCGGTGGCCGCATCTCAGCTCACTGCAAGCTCTGCCTCCCAGGTTTACCCCATTCTCCTGCCTCAGCCTCCCGTGTAGCTGGGACTACAGGCGCCCGCCACCTCGCCCAGCTAGTTTTTGGTATTTTTTAGTAGAGACGGGGTTTCACCGTGTTAGCCAGGATGGTCTCCATCTCCTGACCTCGTGATCCGCCCGTCTCGGCCTCCCAAAGTGCTGGGATTACAGGCTTGCGCCACCGCGCCCGGCCTATTTTTGAAGTTTTTAAGAAAGAGGTGGAAGTCATATGTCGCAGGAAGAAATTTCAGGAAAAAACGGACGTTTAACTTGCAAAACCTTATACCTTTATGTGTTTGCTATAAAGTTAACGTCTAATACAATTAGAAAACTATAAAACTATTCCAAAATGCTGTCAGTAGTTAATGCTGAGGAAGGACTCAACTGACTTTCGCCTTCTTCCATTTCCTAAATTGTCTTCAATTACAACTTGTACTACTTGACTACCTGAATCCCAGCATCTTTCCTCCAACCCGAGGACAAAGGTGGGAAAATCCAGAGGCGCAACAGATGAAAAAAAAAACTTTTAACATTTTCCATCCCAGCCGAAGCAAAATATATGTAACAAAACCGACGCTGGTCACCCTGGTCAGCACCCAATATCAATCTGGCAATCCAATCTGGCAATCCAATCTGGCAAGGTTCGAACTTGCCCCCATTGGTCCCCATTGTCTTTGATCCATTCGAGGTGGGGAGGGATGACCTCCAACCGGAAATTCGATGGGTGGTCTCAGGGCAAGATGAAGAGCAGACGGTCACCCTGAGACAGGCCTGTTCCTGTTGAGCTTCCACTAACAGTTCCTTCAGTGCTCAACGAATGTGACCAGACAAATAAGGAAGGTTCTCCGAGTTAGGCCTGTGGAACTTCCATCAGCAGTTCCTTGAGAGATCCCCTCCACATGTACAAAAAACACACACAAAAGAGACGAGATGGACCAAGATTCCAAACCAATATTCCTGACCAAGAATTTTTAAGAGTATTCTTCCAAACTAACCTCCTATTCTCCATCTGAGAAATGTCCCCAATTGAGGAGAAATCTCCCAAATGAAGACTCTTCCTACTATTTAGGGAGAGACAACCCAGATCCCAGAAGGAGTCGAACTGAGGCATCCAAAGAAGCTGAACTAACCAGGATAAGGAAGGAGGTGTTGGTCGCGCCTAGAATTCCCACCAGAGCGGTTGAAAGACGGCTTTCCGGGAACTGTTTCTACACTGCAATCGGGCCCAAGCTGTGAGGTGGTTGGCCGCACCTCACAAGCAGGGACAGTGCCAGAAATGGCCTTCAGTTAAATAAGCAGTCACCAGAGCTCACCTCCAGGTCCATCAAGGTGGTGGGGGGGCTGAGGAATCACAAGTAGGAGATCCCGGATGAGGCCGCAAATTTGTAACCACCCAAGGGGCTCCTCCTGCCTGCTGCACAAAAACAGACCATGGCATTGCAGTAAAGAAAGAATTAAATAGACACGAGGCCAGCCACGCCACGTGGGAGACAAGAGTTAGTACTGAAATCGATCTCCTCCAGGTTAGGGGTTTTTCAAAGGCAGTTTGTGGGAAAGGGTGGGGGTGGCTAGGCTTGCTGCTGATTTGTTGGGGCAGAGATGAAATCATAGGGAGTCGAAGCTGTCCTCCTGAGGGCTGAATCACTCCTGGGTGGGGACACAGGAGAAGGGTTGGTGGGTCCAGGTGGAGCCATGGGTGTCAGACATGCAAAAAAACGGAAAACATGTCTCAGAAGGCCAATCTACCATGGTGGTGTCATATGCAGGAATGGCTGGCAATACCTTAGCAGAAGCAAGCTCCTCTCCTCCTCCAGCCTGATGGCCTTTTGTTAGGTTTACATAGCTTCATGAGTTTTCAGGAAGGGCTATTATCATTTAAACTATATGCTGTCTCTCAAAGTCAGCTTGTCCCAAAATCTCAGGAGTAATTAAGGGAGAGGCAAAATGGAGAGTGGGTTAGCCCAGCTCACTATCATAATTTGTCTCACAGACACAATTTTTGCAAAGGTGGTTTCTTTTGGGGGAAGGAGGAGGGAGGATTGTAGTGTTGGGAAAATATAATGAAAGGCAAAATCACTTGCCAACGTAGAAAACATCTCCACAAAGGCAGAAAAGTTTCATGATTGAACAAGCATTGCACTACAATGTGATGCACATCACAGGCAATCTGCTAAAACACTGCAAAGACAGAAGGAAATATGATCCTTTTCTATAGCCAAGTAGATGCAACCCATGACATACATGCTCTCAAGATGAACAGTAACCAGTCCTCAAGTGAGACGACTTGACAGTGCCATCTCTTGCCCATAGTTCATCCTACAATTACCTGATAATTGGGGTGACCATGTGTATCAGTTACATTGGTGTTAGGGACTGAATGTTTGTGTCCTCCCCCAGTCGTATGTTGAAGTTCTACCCCCAGTGTGGCTGTACTTGGAGACGGGACCTCTACGGGTGTAATTAAGGTTCCACAAAATCACAGGTTCAGGGCTCTGATCCAGTTTGATCAGTGACATGAGAGCTCTCGTGCTCTCTCTCAGTGCGCACGAACTGATGCAAGGCCATGTGAGGACATAGCCAGAAGGCGGCCATCTGCAAGTCACGAAGAGAGCCCTCACCAGAAACCAAATTTGCTGCCACCTTCATCATGCACTTGTAGCCTCCAGAACCGTGAGAAAGTAAACCTCTGCTGTTTAAGTCAACGCATCCATGGTTCCTCGTTATAGCTGTCTGAGCAGACTAATGCAATTGACTTTATCCAAAGAAAAAAATAAATTTCCCCTGTCTTTACGCAAGGGGTTAGTTTTGCAACTTTGAGCAAGGTGCCCACTTCCGAAGCAAGTTCAGCTACTCTTCTCCCATGGAAACTGGGAGATAGGGGCACTTTCTTCCCTGATGTTTACATTTCAAAGAGAGGATTCCCAGGTCCTTGAAAATGACCTTCTGGGGTCATGAACATGGCAAGAGGCTGTATTAGCTCTTAAAAATATCTTCATGCTTTTCAAAAAGACAGAGAAAGGATGTATAAGTTCTCTAAAATAAATGCTTTATCAAACGAGAGGTGGAGGAGTCTCTTCCCTTATCTTCAACGGAGAGAATTAAACCTCTATTTTTAATTTGCACTGGTCCTTGCAGCAGCTCTCTCTAAAATATGCTGTGCCCTGCAAATTTGCTAAACTAACTAATTAGTCTAGTAGCTCTTGCGTAGATTCGGTTGGATTTTCTGCAGAGACGAATGTGTTTTCTGAGAATAAAGGCAGTTGTACCTCTTCCTTTCCACTCTGGATCCTTTCATTGATTGATTTCTGTCCTCATTGAGCTTTGCATCTTCCTGCTTCTCTGTATCCCTGATAGTTGTTGATTGGACGGCAGATGTCGTGCCTGTCTCCTTGGCTGCTGGGTATTTCTGTATTCCTAGACGTTATCCATGAGCTGTGTTCTGGGAAGCTGTTAAGTTACTTGGAAACGGTTTGACCCTACTGAGTCTTGCTTTGAAGATGTGCTGCGTGAGACCAGAGCAGCTCTTACTGTAGGCTTCAGTTTCCCACCCTACAGAGGTAACACCATTCCTGGCGTCCTGGCTGATGCCTGCCAAGTGAATAAGAGCTTCTCTACCCTGGAGGGTGGGGACAGCTCCTGATCTCTATCCTGCTTGAGCACTGAGCAAAGTTACCTTTCACTTTCTCGGGGGATCCCCTCCTTGGCCTCAGGTAGCTTCCTCACACGCCCGTGCTCACCGGTAGTTTGCTGAATACCCGAGCAGGACCCTCTGTGGATATCCAGGGTTCTTTCCCTCTGCAGCTCTCTTCTCTCTGGTCCCCCACCCTGCAAACTCCAGCCACCCAGACTCGCAATCAGAGTTTCCTCTGCCAAACTCTGGGTGTCACCTAGGCTCCAGCAAAAAAAAAAAAAAAAAAAAGAAAAGAAACTCTCTTGGTTTCTCTCTGTCTCCCTTCTCTTTTTCCCCCTCTTTCTTGAATGCTATTTTATGGGCATTAATTACTGATGCAATTTACTTCCCCTCCTCTGCACTCTACTTCCCCTCCTCATTCTCCCACTTATGGTTCTGTTAGATTCTATTTATTTCTGAGGCTTTTTTTCCTTCCTGAGGTTAAAATTGCCCTGTTTCTTTTCCTTCCTTCTTTCCTTCCTTCCTTCCTCCCTCCCTCCCTCCCTCCCTCCCTCCTTTCTTTCTTTCTTTCTTCCTTTCTTCCTTTCTTTCTTTTTTCTTTCTCTCCTTTCTTTTCTTTTTCTTCTTTTCTTTCTTTCCCTCTTCCCTCCCTCCTTTCTTTCTTTCTTTCCTTCTTTCGTTCCTCACTTCCTCACTTCCCTTCCCTTCCCCTTCCTCATCCTTCTTTCCTTCCTTCCTTCCTTCCTTCTTTCTTCCTTTCTTTCTTTTTTCTTTCTTTCTCCTTCTTTCTTTTCTTTTTCTTCCTTTCTTTCTTTCCTTCCTCCTTCCCTTCCTCCTTTCTTTCTCTTTCTTTCTTTCCTTCCTCACTTCCTCACTTCCCTTCCCTTCCCTTCCCATCCCCTTCCCCTTCCCCTTTCCCTTCCCCTTCACCTTCCCCTTCCCCGTCCTTCCTTCCTTCCTTCCTTTTTTCTTTCTTTCTTCTTTCTTCCTTCCTTTCTTTTTTCTTTCTTTCCTTCTTTCTTTTCTTTTTCTTCCTTTCTTTCTTTCCTTCCTCCCCTCTCTCCCTCCTTTCTTTCTTTCTTTCCTTCTTTCCTTCCTCACTTCCTCACCTCGCTTCCCTTCCCCTTCCCCTTCCCTGTCCTTCCTTCCTTCCATCTGTCTTTCTTTCTTCTTTTCTTTTTTTCTTTCTTTCCTTCTTTCTTTTCTTTTTCTTCGTTTCTTTCTTTCCTTCCTCCCTCCCTCCCTCCTTTCTTTCTTTCCTTCCTTCCTTCCTCACTTCCTGACTTCACTTCCCTTCCCTTCTCCTTCCCCTTCCCCTTCCCCTTTTCTTTCCTTCCTTCCTTCTTTTTCTTTTCTTTTCCTTTCTTTCCTTCCTTCCTTCCTTCCTTCCTTCATTCCTTCCTTCCTTCCTTCCTTCCTTCTCTCTCTCTCTCTCTCTCTCTCTCTCTCTCTCTCTCTCTCTCCCCCTCTCTCTCTTTCTTTCTTTCTGACAGAGTTTTTTGCTCTTGTTGCCCAGGCTGGAGTGCAATGACACAATCTCGGCTCACCGCAACCTCTGCCTCCCAGGTTCAAGCAATTCTCCTGCCTCAGCCTCCTGAGTAGCTGGGATTATAGGCATGTGCCACCACGCCTAGCTATTTTTTTTTTTTTTTTTAAGTAGAGACGTGGTTTCTCTATGTTGGTCGGGCTGGTGTCAAACTCCGAACCTCAGGTGATCTGCCCGCTTCGCCTCCCCAAAGTGCTGGGATTACAGGCATGAGCCACCAAGCCGAGCCTGCCTTGTTTCTTTTCTTTTGGCTTAGTTTCTGTAATCTCACAATGGTAATATTTGGAACTATCTCCCTTGTTGTCCTCTGTCCTCTGTCTGTTGGGCTGCCTCTGTCTGGGTTAACTGAGTACACAGCCTCATCCTGGACTTCTCTTGGATGTGGGTTGCTGCACCTGTCTTGTTCTTTTCCGTTGTATTCCTTATTTTTGTTTAGCTGTATATGTTTCTTTTAACTCAGGCTTACTGAGGTACCATTAACACAGTGTGAAATTCATCCTTTTTCTCTGTACCCTCATAGGAATTTTGGCAGGTGCATACAGTTGGTCACAAATTTTCCCTCATGCCTACTTGTCATAAATTCCTCCCCCAGTCCTGGCCTTGGGGACTCTCTAGGGTCAGGTGAAACTAAGGACACCCCTTTAGCTGGCACTTCAGGGAGCCCCCTGATGGGTCGAAACGGGAAATCAAAATTCTCTGGGAAGAAAGTCCATATTGCCGCTGCTGGCACTGGCTACCTGGGACAGGTGTGGTGGCTGTAGTCCTCACACCTGTTGCTGATCTGGGTATTGGGAGATGTTGCAGTGCACTCTTACCACAAAAGCAGCACTTTCTTTCTTCACCAAGTCTTTCCCTGGTGGTTGTAGATTTTTGACTAGATCCCACATTGTATAAAAGTTGATTCTGACAGTTTTTACCAGATCAGTAGTTGTTTTGTAGAGGAACAGAGCCCCAGAGTTCCCTATCTAGTAGTGTTTTTGGTGATGTCACCCAGAAGATCTATGCATTACATATTCATTAATAAATAACAAAGTTCTACAGTCAAATAAAGGGAGGAAGGACAGAAGGAAGGAAGACGCACAGTGAGAAAGAGAGAAAAGAGAGAGACAGAGCTGAAGGGACGGAGGCAGCAAGCACACCAACAATCTTGGGCTCCAAGAAAAATACAGTACAGTTCACACTCAGGTCTTACTGTATGGCCATACCAATTAGTAAACCTATGTCATTTTTAATTTTGTTACCCCAAAATTGTATGAAAAATGACAACTCAATCATTTCTTTCAGAAACTACAGTGATGCTAGAGACAATAAGTTTTCTATTTTATCACCAGAGTAATGAACAGAGTTGTGTCATCCCTACATCAGTTGCTTAAAAATTATTCCCTTAGTTAGCCAAATACAGTTTTTATCTGCAACAATACAATGCTGTATTTCTAAGACAGCAGAAACATCATTTGCACTCCAATTGTCATTCATCATCCTCCCCATTTATTCCTAGTATTTTTCTGAAACAACGTAACGATAACGATGATTCCTATATTCTGCTATATTACAGTAATGATTTTATATAGTGAAGAAAAGCGATCATAAAATTATAAGGTTACCCAGAAAGGTACTCGAAAGTCATTTGCCAGTGAAAATAAGGATGGTATTTTTACACTAGAACAAACAAAAACGTACATATCTCCTACTTGTCTGACGCTCCAGCCCTTAGCTATGGCAATGAACCATCCCTCTTGGGATTCCTTTTGCTTCCTGAAAAAGTGCCCCAAGTATTTAATCAATGTTTCCTAAGGCCATGATCTTAAAGTTTAAAGTTATGTTAACTGTGCAAAATAAAACTTGAAGCCATTTCGTATGTCCAGAAATTGCACATCGGTTCTTATGTAAATTATGGGCACAGTTTGGTTCTATTACAACAGTAAGGCAGTTCCTGAAATTGAAAATAAAAGACAATCGTCAAGCTTCAGAGGCTTGTAGTCTTAGAGAAATTATCAATGAATGATAAGCTTGGAAAGATACATTGTGGTGATTGCATGAAAAGTTATAGTATTCATTAAATCAAGTATACAGACAGGCAGCACATACGAGGCATGATAGTAAACTAACTTCTTAACCTAAGGAGCTGTATTGTGTAAAGATTCTAGAGAAAACAGATTGGATGCATATCTTATTTTGGCTGGTGATTATTCTAATACAATGTAAAGCCAAGCGGCAAATCTTCATAAGGCAATCAATGTCAACAACGAATCTGCCAATACTACTATCATAAAACAACATAATCGCATAAACTTCAGGAAATGAGTAATGACAGCAGGATAGACTCCTTATAAATCATAGTAATTCCATATGAATCACATTTGTTGATATGTCCAAAGCATCCAACATTTCTAACATGTATGTTCATTGCCTATTTGAGAACTGCAGGAAATATTGAATGTCTCGAGACTTTCATGAAAGTTCGAGAAGCAGGTTTCCCATATCTTCAAAAGCCATTTGGAGCTCTGCTACCATCTTAGAATGGCAAAATCTAGGGATTTTATCTGATTATACATGAAAAAGTAAAATTCCCATGCTAAGTCGAATTAGCAGAACGTTCACCTTTTAAAAACACAAATGCAGAAGTGCCCAATTTGAACTTTCCAAGAAACGGATACGGGTAAGCTACAAAATAAGACAGGGCTATAAAATAATGAAGACAAGGCTGGGCGCGATGGCTCACGCCTGTAACCCCAGCACTATGGGAGGCTGAGATGGACGGATCACGAGGTCAGGAGATCAAGACCATCCTGGCCAACATGGAGAAACCCCATCTCTACTAAAAATACAAAAAAAAAAAAAAAAAAAATTAGCTGAGTGTGGTGGCACATGCCTGTAATCCCAGCTACTCGGGAGGCTGAGGCAGAAGAATCCCTTGGACCAGGGAGTTGGAGGTTGCAGTGAGCCGAGATCGTGCCACAGCACTCTAGCCTGGTGAGAGAGTGAGTGAGACTCCATCTCAAAAAAAAAAAGAAGACAAAAAACCATTAGAGTCACTGCAGTGGTTTGCAAAGGAACCACAGGTTCCTCCCATCCCTGGATGTGACTTTGCAAAGTGACTTTGCTGTTTGTTCCTCCCGACGTGAAGTGAAGTCAATTTCTCCATCGCTTAGCTATGGGCTCACCCTCCTGACTTGCACTGGCCAAAGGGACACAGCACACTTGCCACAAGCAGAGACTTTGGAAGCATTCTCACCTTGGGCTTCTCCCTCTCTTGCCACCAGGGAGCCTTTGGTCACCATGTGATCTAGCCGGGCTAACCTCCTACAGGATGACAGATGTGTGGAGAGAAGAGGCAGCCAGCTCAGTCATCAGAGCTAACCCAGTAGGGTGCACTAAGAAGTTCTAGATCAGCCAGCCCCAGCCAGTTAGCCTATACTAGAAAAGCTGCCCAGCCAATCCCACAACTGAGACCAGTAACAAATGCTGGCTCAAAGCCATTAAGTTTTGGTGTGATTTATTTTGCAGCAAAAACTAACTGAGTTCGTCTTCATGTATCTTTGTCTAGCTTTCACGCAACTAAGCTCTCTTTGTCAGGACCATCATGACAATGAAAAGTTTACAAAACCCAACATGATCAGAGCAAAAAATTAAGTTTTATGTGATAACATGATAGTATGCTGTAAAAATTTTAACTTATCAAAATTCATATTTTTATAGACTTTCCCATAGGAACTATGTTACCATCCACCAGTTTCATGAATTATGGAATAATTTACAGGATTAGATATTTGATAGACTATGTACCCAACTAAACACAATTCCCAATAAAATGTAAGGCACTGGTGAATTTTTTTTTTTTTTTTTTTTTTTTTTGAGACGGAGTCTCACTCTGTCGCCCAGGCTGGAGTGCACTGGCCGGATCTCAGCTCACTGCAAGCTCCGCCTCCCGGGTTTATGCCATTCTCCTGCCTCAGCCTCCCGAGTAGCTGGGATTACAGGCGCCCACCGCCTCGCCCGGCTAGCTTTTTGTATTTTTTAGTAGAGACGGGGTTTCACCGTGTTAGCCAGGATGGTCTCGATCTCCTGACCTCGTGATCCGCCCGTCTCGGCCTCCCAAAGTGCTGGGATTACAGGCTTGAGCCACCGTGCCTGGCCGGCACTGGTGAATATTAAAATCAGTTTCTCCAAAAGAGCCTTTTCCTGGCTTGCATGACTCTCAGCATCCCGCTGTGATAAATTCTGTTCAATGTGGCCTGGTCAGAGGAATTTTGATTCCACCTTCCTGATGTAGTTTCTGAAAATCAAAAGAGGAAATCAATGTGGCAAAGGTGTAGGAAGGTGAGCAAAGCACTGCTTGAGATGCAACCCGCGCTGTATAGTGGCTGAAAAACTCCCCAGTTCCCTTCCAGCTGCTTTACCCTTTTTTTTCTCCTTCCTTTATCACACCCCCCCCCTTGTAAAACCTGGCTCCTATGTGGCAGCCGGCCAGGCTCTAACGTCTTCTCTTTTCTCTTCTGCCTGTCTTAAATCTGCTGTTACTAACCTGCTGATGTTGAGATAAAACTCATTATTCGTGGTCTTACTACTCTGTAGACACTGGAAACTCATTTGAAACTAAAGGGGAAGAAAAAGGTAAAAGAGTATTTTGAAAAATCAAACCACCATAGAGGCTGCTTTACCCAAATTTTACATCACAGCTTTCATTTGGATCACATATTGGAGTGAGCAAGGTCCAGCCATGTAAACAGATTGAATTTAATCAAAGAATAATGTGGATCCAGCTATCTTCTATAAAGGCATCAATTTGTGTAGTTATCTTATGGTAGGGTTTCACATAAAGGTTACAAGGGTGTAAAAAGAAACAAACCCAATAACCTTTGATTTTGTGAATTTTGGTTGAATAAGTCTAACTTTATTTTATTAGCTCAATAAAAAAGTTAAATTCTTCTGAGCTATCAACAAAATACCCGTATGTATAATTTTAAGGTTCTGACACAGATAAACACCTAATATTCACAGACTATAAAAATGGTGAACAGATGCTGAGATAACTGGTTAGCCATGTGCATAAGATTGAAACTGGATCCCTTCCTTACACCATATAGAAAAATCAACTCAAGATGAATTGAAGACTCCAAAACTATAAAAACCCTGGAAGATAACCTAGGTTTACTAATTTATGTTTTTGTTGCAATTGTGTCTTCGTCATGAAATCTTTGCCTGGTCCTATGTCCAAAATGGTATTTCCTAGGTTTACTAATTGGCATGGCCATACAGTAAGACCTGAGTGTGAACTGTACTGTATTTTTCTTGGAGCCCAAGATTGTTGGTGTGCTTGCTGCCTCCGTCCCTTCAGCTCTGTCTCTCTCTTTTCTCTCTTTCTCACTGTGCGTCTTCCTTCCTTCTGTCCTTCCTCCCTTTATTTGACTGTAGAACTTTGTTATTTATTAATGAATATGTAATGCATAGATCTTCTGGGTGACATCACCAAAAACACTACTAGATAGGGAACTCTGGGGCTCTGTTCCTCTACAAAACAACTACTGATCTGGTAAAAACTGTCAGAATCAACTTTTATACAATGTGGGATCTAGTCAAAAATCTACAACCACCAGGGAAAGACTTGGTGAAGAAAGAAAGTGCTGCTTTTGTGGTAAGAGTGCACTGCAACATCTCCCAATACCCAGATCAGCAACAGGTGTGAGGACTACAGCCACCACACCTGTCCCAGGTAGCCAGTGCCAGCAGCGGCAATATGGACTTTCTTCCCAGAGAATTTTGATTTCCCGTTTCGACCCATCAGGGGGCTCCCTGAAGTGCCAGCTAAAGGGGTGTCCTTAGTTTCACCTGACCCTAGAGAGTCCCCAAGGCCAGGACTGGGGGAGGAATTTATGACAAGTAGGCATGAGGGAAAATTTGTGACCAACTGTATGCACCTGCCAAAATTCCTATGAGGGTACAGAGAAAAAGGATGAATTTCACACTGTGTTAATGGTACCTCAGTAAGCCTGAGTTAAAAGAAACATATACAGCTAAACAAAAATAAGGAATACAACGGAAAAGAACAAGACAGGTGCAGCAACCCACATCCAAGAGAAGTCCAGGATGAGGCTGTGTACTCAGTTAACCCAGACAGAGGCAGCCCAACAGACAGAGGACAGAGGACAACAAGGGAGATAGTTCCAAATATTACCATTGTGAGATTACAGAAACTAAGCCAAAAGAAAAGAAACAAGGCAGGCTCGGCTTGGTGGCTCATGCCTGTAATCCCAGCACTTTGGGGAGGCGAAGCGGGCAGATCACCTGAGGTTCGGAGTTTGACACCAGCCCGACCAACATAGAGAAACCACGTCTCTACTTAAAAAAAAAAAAAAAATTAGCTAGGCGTGGTGGCACATGCCTATAATCCCAGCTACTCAGGAGGCTGAGGCAGGAGAATTGCTTGAACCTGGGAGGCAGAGGTTGCGGTGAGCCGAGATTGTGTCATTGCACTCCAGCCTGGGCAACAAGAGCAAAACTCTGTCAGAAAGAAAGAAAGAGAGAGAGGGGGAGAGAGAGAGAGAGAGAGAGAGAGAGAGAGAGAGAGAGAGAGAAGGAAGGAAGGAAGGAAGGAAGGAATGAAGGAAGGAAGGAAGGAAGGAAGGAAGGAAAGAAAGGAAAAGAAAAGAAAAAGAAGGAAGGAAGGAAAGAAAAGGGGAAGGGGAAGGGGAAGGAGAAGGGAAGGGAAGTGAAGTCAGGAAGTGAGGAAGGAAGGAAGGAAAGAAAGAAAGGAGGGAGGGAGGGAGGAAGGAAAGAAAGAAACGAAGAAAAAGAAAAGAAAGAAGGAAAGAAAGAAAAAAGAAAAGAAGAAAGAAAGACAGAAGGAAGGAAGGAAGGACGGGGAAGGGGAAGGGGAAGGGAAGCGAGGTGAGGAAGTGAGGAAGGAAAGAAGGAAAGAAAGAAAGAAAGGAGGGAGAGAGGGAGGAAGGAAAGAAAGAAAGGAAGAAAAAGAAAAGAAAGAAGGAAAGAAAGATAAAAGAAAGGAAGGAAGAAAGAAGAAAGAAAGAAAAAAGGAAGGAAGGAAGGAAGGACGGGGAAGGGGAAGGTGAAGGGGAAGGGAAAGGGGAAGGGGAAGGGGATGGGAAGGGAAGGGAAGGGAAGTGAGGAAGTGAGGAAGGAAAGAAAGAAAGAGAAAGAAAGGAGGAAGGGAAGGAGGAAGGAAAGAAAGAAAGGAAGAAAAAGAAAAGAAAGAAGGAGAAAGAAAGAAAAAAGAAAGAAAGGAAGAAAGAAGGAAGGAAGGAAGGAAGGAAAGAAGGATGAGGAAGGGGAAGGGAAGGGAAGTGAGGAAGTGAGGAACGAAAGAAGGAAAGAAAGAAAGAAAGGAGGGAGGGAAGAGGGAAAGAAAGAAAAGAAGAAAAAGAAAAGAAAGGAGAGAAAGAAAAAAGAAAGAAAGGAAGAAAGGAAGAAAGAAAGAAAGAAAGGAGGGAGGGAGGGAGGGAGGGAGGGAGGAAGGAAGGAAGGAAAGAAGGAAGGAAAAGAAACAGGGCAATTTTAACCTCAGGAAGGAAAAAAAAAGCCTCAGAAATAAATAGAATCTAACAGAACCATAAGTGGGAGAATGAGGAGGGGAAGTAGAGTGCAGAGGAGGGAAGTAAATTGCATCAGTAATTAATGCCCATAAAATAGCATTCAAGAAAGAGGGGGAAAAAGAGAAGGGAGACAGAGAGAAACCAAGAGAGTTTCTTTTCTTTTTTTTTTTTTTTTTTTTGCTGGAGCCTAGGTGACACCCAGAGTTTGGCAGAGGAAACTCTGATTGCGAGTCTGGGTGGCTGGAGTTTGCAGGGTGGGGGACCAGAGAGAAGAGAGCTGCAGAGGGAAAGAACCCTGGATATCCACAGAGGGTCCTGCTCGGGTATTCAGCAAACTACCGGTGAGCACGGGCGTGTGAGGAAGCTACCTGAGGCCAAGGAGGGGATCCCCCGAGAAAGTGAAAGGTAACTTTGCTCAGTGCTCAAGCAGGATAGAGATCAGGAGCTGTCCCCACCCTCCAGGGTAGAGAAGCTCTTATTCACTTGGCAGGCATCAGCCAGGACGCCAGGAATGGTGTTACCTCTGTAGGGTGGGAAACTGAAGCCTACAGTAAGAGCTGCTCTGGTCTCACGCAGCACATCTTCAAAGCAAGACTCAGTAGGGTCAAACCGTTTCCAAGTAACTTAACAGCTTCCCAGAACACAGCTCATGGATAACGTCTAGGAATACAGAAATACCCAGCAGCCAAGGAGACAGGCACGACATCTGCCGTCCAATCAACAACTATCAGGGATACAGAGAAGCAGGAAGATGCAAAGCTCAATGAGGACAGAAATCAATCAATGAAAGGATCCAGAGTGGAAAGGAAGAGGTACAACTGCCTTTATTCTCAGAAAACACATTCGTCTCTGCAGAAAATCCAACCGAATCTACGCAAGAGCTACTAGACTAATTAGTTAGTTTAGCAAATTTGCAGGGCACAGCATATTTTAGAGAGAGCTGCTGCAAGGACCAGTGCAAATTAAAAATAGAGGTTTAATTCTCTCCGTTGAAGATAAGGGAAGAGACTCCTCCACCTCTCGTTTGATAAAGCATTTATTTTAGAGAACTTATACATCCTTTCTCTGTCTTTTTGAAAAGCATGAAGATATTTTTAAGAGCTAATACAGCCTCTTGCCATGTTCATGACCCCAGAAGGTCATTTTCAAGGACCTGGGAATCCTCTCTTTGAAATGTAAACATCAGGGAAGAAAGTGCCCCTATCTCCCAGTTTCCATGGGAGAAGAGTAGCTGAACTTGCTTCGGAAGTGGGCACCTTGCTCAAAGTTGCAAAACTAACCCCTTGCGTAAAGACAGGGGAAATTTATTTTTTCTTTGGATAAAGTCAATTGCATTAGTCTGCTCAGACAGCTATAACGAGGAACCATGGATGCGTTGACTTAAACAGCAGAGGTTTACTTTCTCTCACGGTTCTGGAGGCTACAAGTGCATGATGAAGGTGGCAGCAAATTTGGTTTCTGGTGAGGGCTCTCTTCGTGACTTGCAGATGGCCGCCTTCTGGCTATGTCCTCACATGGCCTTGCATCAGTTCGTGCGCACTGAGAGAGAGCACGAGAGCTCTCATGTCACTGATCAAACTGGATCAGAGCCCTGAACCTGTGATTTTGTGGAACCTTAATTACACCCGTAGAGGTCCCGTCTCCAAGTACAGCCACACTGGGGGTAGAACTTCAACATACGACTGGGGGAGGACACAAACATTCAGTCCCTAACACCAATGTAACTGATACACATGGTCACCCCAATTATCAGGTAATTGTAGGATGAACTATGGGCAAGAGATGGCACTGTCAAGTCGTCTCACTTGAGGACTGGTTACTGTTCATCTTGAGAGCATGTATGTCATGGGTTGCATCTACTTGGCTATAGAAAAGGATCATATTTCCTTCTGTCTTTGCAGTGTTTTAGCAGATTGCCTGTGATGTGCATCACATTGTAGTGCAATGCTTGTTCAATCATGAAACTTTTCTGCCTTTGTGGAGATGTTTTCTACGTTGGCAAGTGATTTTGCCTTTCATTATATTTTCCCAACACTACAATCCTCCCTCCTCCTTCCCCCAAAAGAAACCACCTTTGCAAAAATTGTGTCTGTGAGACAAATTATGATAGTGAGCTGGGCTAACCCACTCTCCATTTTGCCTCTCCCTTAATTACTCCTGAGATTTTGGGACAAGCTGACTTTGAGAGACAGCATATAGTTTAAATGATAATAGCCCTTCCTGAAAACTCATGAAGCTATGTAAACCTAACAAAAGGCCATCAGGCTGGAGGAGGAGAGGAGCTTGCTTCTGCTAAGGTATTGCCAGCCATTCCTGCATATGACACCACCATGGTAGATTGGCCTTCTGAGACATGTTTTCCGTTTTTTTTTTTTTTTTGCATGTCTGACACCCATGGCTCCACCTGGACCCACCAACCCTTCTCCTGTGTCCCCACCCAGGAGTGATTCAGCCCTCAGGAGGACAGCTTCGACTCCCTATGATTTCATCTCTGCCCCAACAAATCAGCAGCAAGCCTAGCCACCCCCACCCTTTCCCACAAACTGCCTTTGAAAAACCCCTAACCTGGAGGAGATCGATTTCAGTACTAACTCTTGTCTCCCACGTGGCGTGGCTGGCCTCGTGTCTATTTAATTCTTTCTTTACTGCAATGCCATGGTCTGTTTTTGTGCAGCAGGCAGGAGGAGCCCCTTGGGTGGTTACAAATTTGCGGCCTCATCCGGGATCTCCTACTTGTGATTCCTCAGCCCCCCCACCACCTTGATGGACCTGGAGGTGAGCTCTGGTGACTGCTTATTTAACTGAAGGCCATTTCTGGCACTGTCCCTGCTTGTGAGGTGCGGCCAACCACCTCACAGCTTGGGCCCGATTGCAGTGTAGAAACAGTTCCCGGAAAGCCGTCTTTCAACCGCTCTGGTGGGAATTCTAGGCGCGACCAACACCTCCTTCCTTATCCTGGTTAGTTCAGCTTCTTTGGATGCCTCAGTTCGACTCCTTCTGGGATCTGGGTTGTCTCTCCCTAAATAGTAGGAAGAGTCTTCATTTGGGAGATTTCTCCTCAATTGGGGACATTTCTCAGATGGAGAATAGGAGGTTAGTTTGGAAGAATACTCTTAAAAATTCTTGGTCAGGAATATTGGTTTGGAATCTTGGTCCATCTCGTCTCTTTTGTGTGTGTTTTTTGTACATGTGGAGGGGATCTCTCAAGGAACTGCTGATGGAAGTTCCACAGGCCTAACTCGGAGAACCTTCCTTATTTGTCTGGTCACATTCGTTGAGCACTGAAGGAACTGTTAGTGGAAGCTCAACAGGAACAGGCCTGTCTCAGGGTGACCGTCTGCTCTTCATCTTGCCCTGAGACCACCCATCGAATTTCCGGTTGGAGGTCATCCCTCCCCACCTCGAATGGATCAAAGACAATGGGGACCAATGGGGGCAAGTTCGAACCTTGCCAGATTGGATTGCCAGATTGGATTGCCAGATTGATATTGGGTGCTGACCAGGGTGACCAGCGTCGGTTTTGTTACATATATTTTGCTTCGGCTGGGATGGAAAATGTTAAAAGTTTTTTTTTTTTCATCTGTTGCGCCTCTGGATTTTCCCACCTTTGTCCTCGGGTTGGAGGAAAGATGCTGGGATTCAGGTAGTCAAGTAGTACAAGTTGTAATTGAAGACAATTTAGGAAATGGAAGAAGGCGAAAGTCAGTTGAGTCCTTCCTCAGCATTAACTACTGACAGCATTTTGGAATAGTTTTATAGTTTTCTAATTGTATTAGACGTTAACTTTATAGCAAACACATAAAGGTATAAGGTTTTGCAAGTTAAACGTCCGTTTTTTCCTGAAATTTCTTCCTGCGACATATGACTTCCACCTCTTTCTTAAAAACTTCAAAAATAGGCCGGGCGCGGTGGCGCAAGCCTGTAATCCCAGCACTTTGGGAGGCCGAGACGGGCGGATCACGAGGTCAGGAGATGGAGACCATCCTGGCTAACACGGTGAAACCCCGTCTCTACTAAAAAATACCAAAAACTAGCTGGGCGAGGTGGCGGGCGCCTGTAGTCCCAGCTACACGGGAGGCTGAGGCAGGAGAATGGGGTAAACCTGGGAGGCAGAGCTTGCAGTGAGCTGAGATGCGGCCACCGCACTCCAGCCCGGGCGACAGAGCGAGACTCCGTCTCAAAAAAAAAAAAAAAACAAACAAACTTCAAAAACATGTTATTGGAGGGCTGCATGAAAGATCCATTACAATGGAATTGTTGAGCATTTAAATTGCTCTCAGTTTTCCACCTGTTGTAGATAAGGATTCAAAGAGATTCTTGTCTAAAAGTCTCAACAGGAATGGTTGTTTCTTTAACGCGGATTCCAAGAGATAGAAGTACTTTCCATTACATTTCTATTTATGCATTTAAGGCTCGGGATGTACACAGAATGCTGGTTTCAAAGTGTTAATTTTTGTTCCCCCATGCAGCTTTTTGGGAGGCATCTTGCAAAATTGAGAGTTTTTTGCCTGTGGTTCCATGAAATGGAAAAAGGTGGTTTTCCTTTGTGATATGACTTGGCCCCCACTGCTGTGATGTGGCGAGCAGGGTTGCCAGGGCTGCTCAGAGAAAGGGAACCCAGACACCTGGCATGCCGGCAAAAGGGTAAGAAGTCAGACTTCTGGCCTCTCTCTCTCTCTGTGCAAACTGGTGAAGTGAATGAAAAGGAACTCAGACACAGAACAGTAGCTCAGTTTTATTTTCAGCAGTAACATTGCAGCACCAATCCAAACACGTGGGGAGAGAGCAGTGAGGGGCCAGTCCAGGCACACAATTCGCCTCACCCCTCAAAAGCACAAAGTGGCAACTGCTGTTAAGGAATCATTTCCCGCCGGGCGCGGTGGCTCAAGCCTGTAATCCCAGCACTTTGGGAGGCCAAGATGGGCGGATCACGAGGTCAGGAGATCGAGACCATCCTGGCTAACACGGTGAAACCCCGTCTCTACTAAGAAATACAAAAAATAGCCGGGCGAGGTGGCAGCGCCTGTAGTCCTAGCTACTCGGGAGGCTGAGGCCGGAGAATGGCGTGAACCCGGGAGGCGGAGCTTGCAGTGAGCTGAGATCCGGCCACTGCACTCCAGCCTGGGCTACAGAGTGAGACTCCGTCTCAAAAAAAAAAAAAAAAAAAAAAAAAAAAAAAAAAAGGAATCATTTCCCTAGGGAAGGATGCACTGCCCAGGACCGACACAGGTTTAGGCCTCAACCCCTTTTCCGGGCTGACGCTTAGCCAAATTTGGCGGCACCAAGCGCTGCATGGTCCGTATCACCATGGAAAGCTGGTTGAGCAAGAAGATGACGGAAAGTTGGAGGAGACCAGAGTTGTTCGAAATTAATCGGCTAAAAGTGAGAGGAAAGAAAAGAATTTATTATTTATTAGAGAGGTGGCCTCCTGTTCCTCCCCCCACCCCCACGTCATTAGACTTAATCCTCAGGCGCCTCGCATAGAGTGCCGACATCAGGCGGCGACAAGCTCAGTGTGTCATACTCCCTCCTTAGACCCAACCCCTAGGCGTCTGCGTGCGGCCAATAGCGCCCCTCTAGTGGAGAGATGGGCCCGGTCCCACTGCCCCTCCCTCCCCGCCCCACCCCATCTAGAACTTACATAACCAGGTCACTGCCAGTCACCGTGAGCTCCCTGCGGACGCCCCCTCCGAGGTCTTCATATCTTGGGCCCAGATAGTGGCGGGCAATCTCAGCCTCCAAGCTGGACAGGAATGGCACTGTGAGGGTGCTGGTGGAGATTCCGTTAAGGCGATGGCGAGTGTGTGCTTCAGGTCTCCTTCCGCCCAGGCCGCCCTTTGGGCTTCCCAAGACCCCTCCCTGTGCCTCTGCAGGCCACGCTCCCCCTCAAAACGTCTTGATGCCAGCTGCGGCAGCTGCTGCCCCCCAGGCTGCTGCGTCCTGCAGCCACCCTTGGTTCCTCCGACTCCTCTTTCTACCCCTCAAGGGCATTCTCCCTGCCCACCCCCTCAAGCCTCTCTCTGCACATCCTCGGCCATCCCCAGGCCAACCTCCACCCCCTGCCCTGACCCTAGGGGCTCCTTGGGAAGGATACAACTGCCACTCTTGGCGTCCTGAGCCTCCTGCGGAGGCTGAGGCTGAGGCTGGGGCCAGGGCCTGGGCCTCTTCACCCTGCCCTGGGGCTTGTGAGGAGCCCTCAGCCTGGGGAGCTTCCCCAGCAGCACCGCTCTCAGATCCTGCGAAGCCCCAACCTCCAGCGTCTTCGGGACCTCCATGGCCTCCGGGGCCTCCAGCACCTCCGGGGGCACCAGCGCCTCCGGGAGCACCAGCACCGCCCTCCGCACCACCACTGGCATCATCACCTGCTCCTTTGTCTGAGGCCTGCATGGCCGCCTCGCCTCCACCTCAGAGTTAACGTTGAAGCCGCCTGTCCTCCTGGAGGGCCACTGGTGGGATGAAGCTCCCACACGAAACCCCCGCTTCCCCCACAATGCAAAGCTGGATGCCCACGGCGCCTACGCGCGAACAGGCCCCTGTCATGTGGTGGATTCCGCCCTCCCACCCACGGGCCCCTGGGTAGCCCAGTTGGCCCTGGAGAACCGGAAGCTACCTCAGGAGGCTCCACCTCTTTGGTGCATGACGTGCCTCTGGCTGCTCAGGGCGCCTGCGCAAACAGGCCCCTGGCATGTGGTGGCTCCTGGCCCCTGGGAGACCCTGTTAGCCCTGGAGAGCCCAACGCTCCCTCAGGAGGCCTCGCTTCTTGGCTTCTCAGAGCGCCTGTGGAGGTAGACTTACGACTACTGGACAAGAGAGGCTGGGGACAGGCCAGGGATGGGAAGTGGGGAAGGGAGTGGAGGGAGTCCAGACGGGGGAGGGCAGAAAGATGGGGCAGTGTGTGGTGGCGTAAATGGGCTCCAGAGACCTTCGAGGGACTCAGCCTGGGGGCGAGATTTGCCACCACGCTTTGGGCCTTGCACCGTGTGTGCAGAGAGGGAGAAACACTTGTCCACGGCCCGTGGTCCCTCTGTGAGTCTAAAGGTGCTCGTCTGTTAATGGCCAGGGGAAGGAGAGCAAGCTGGGGGATACTGGGTCAGTCCGAAAGGCTCTGCCAGTCTTAAACTGTTCAGACTCCAAGAACACCAGTGTTTCTAATAACCATTCATTCGAGTGGGCACCTGTCTTTCAAGCAACCGGCTCGCTTGGGCCAAGCTAGAAACTTACCTCCCATGAGGATGGATGCCCAAAGCCCCCAATTGCCCGTGCAGGCACCACAAGAGGTGAATGCAAGCTTCCCACTCCCGAGGCCTTCACAGCATCTCCCTGTACCCTCCTGGCCTCCCTGCAGCCGCATCTCTCCTCTCCATCTCAGGGAGACCTCCTCCCTGTGAGTGGCCGAATTCCCCAGGGGCTCTCACTCTCACCAGGATGCAGGAGCATCAGCCGCTATGCTTGTCCTCCTCTCAAGCCTAGGTTTGGTAAAGGCTTCTCTTGGTGTCCAACCATCCCTTGTTGACAGTGGTATGCTGGTAAATGTTTGATAACTGGTTGTCTGAGGTGGGAAGGGCGGGGCAGGGGAGTGGTAGAAGGTATGTCTACACCTATGTATGTAACTATATTATAATTTCGACTCCCATTTGGAAGGTGTCGCACACAATTGACAAACAGTCATAAAATACAAAACATTCTTGATTGTAAAATCCGTACACGGAATGGATTCTCACAGGCTGCTTCCGTGACTTTTTCCCAGACTCTTGTGTTTGTGATCACTCTGTGGTTGCAGGCGATGAAGGATAGGGGTTCTCACATGAATGTTGGTTGATATTTTCATTTAGGTTAACGACACAGACAAAAGTGAAAGAAGACCCTTCACGTGTTAATAAATGCCATGAAAGACCTCTTTGCTGAGCCAGATAATAGTTTTTGAATGCTAGGAAACTATTTCCTCAAATTGTGAGGCTACTCACCTTGTGACCACGACAGACGATGTGGTGCACTTTAAAGGTTAATTTCCATCATTAATATTTTCACCATCATGTGCTTAAGACTGGGAAGTCAACAAAACAGTAAGTGGAGCCCTGAATTGCAGTATTCACCATTGTCCGTGGTGTAAATACTCCCAACATGGATGATGCCAAGTAACAAATATGTCATCGCTCCTCACAGAGTCAGGAAGATGTGGACCATATCACACAGCTATACAGTATTTGCAGCACACAGATGCCATAGGCGTGAATAACCACAAGGGCATGGATATCAGTAAAATAATTAGAAAATAATCAGTTCTTATATAAATCATCTTAGTTATTTCTTATTGTTTCTTAAAGTAATCTTTTAGTTGAATCTTTGTGGGTACTTTAGTAGCGGTACATGTTTCTGGGGCACATGAGATGTTTTGAGATAGGCATGCAATGCGTAACAATCACATTGTGGAAAACGGGGTACCCATCCCCTCAAACATTTATCCTTTGTGTTACAACGATGCAATTACACACTTTCAGTTATATATATCCCCTTAGAGATTCACACAATTTGTTGAATTGTAAGTTTATGCAGCAAACAAACAATTTGGAAATGGTACCAGTTGACAACTGGCTCCCACATTTCGGACAATGCAACAGCCAGCCCTCAGGAGCCCATATGGGGCAGCTCCAGCACTCCCACCGAGGAGAAGAGCACACCTCTCCCCTACTCACACCTCTCCCCTACTCACACCTCTCTAGACAGTCCTTTTATTAAATGCTCTTCAGTTAAATATGTTAGAGCGTGCCACCTGGTTTCCTGCCGTGCCCCGACTAACACTCCAAAGGTAGATGCAGGCATCTTATTATAGAACTACACGGGCACATCTTCGTGTATCAGTTGGGGTGTGAGTGCAGATAACGGAAACCTCTCTGGCTAGTTTGGCACCGGGACCTTAACACACAGAGCCAGTTGCTTACAAAATCGTTCAAAGACCTGTCAGAATGAAATGTAGGCTGCAACTCTGGAAGTGACTCCCAGAACACCACAGAACTGACCTGCCCAGGAGCCAGTGCCTGTGCCACACGTGGAAGGTAGAGAGTCAGGAGGCTGCTGGCTCCACCTTTGGTCCTGGGAACACAGCGCCTTTGCTGTGGGTCAAGGATCAGGAAATTTCCTCTCTAATATAGGTTCCAGAGCCACTCTGCAGCTGCTAGGTCTGAAGGGGCCATGAAAAAGGATGCCTTGGACCCAGTGGTGTGCCAGTCCAGGTTGAACAGTGGGCTCTCGAGAGGCAGGGAGGAGCCCTGACTGGTGGCATTTGCTGACTGCCTTGGTGTACGTACTCCCACCGAGGCCGATTGTGGAGTCTCCGGAGTGGAGTTGTGAAGAGATGTTCCCCCTGGGCTGTCACCACCAGCAAGTACAGGCTGGCTCCGGCACACCTCTGCATGCCTGCCTCGCACCACACGCAGAATCTCGGCTAACACTGACACAAAAACCGGAGTCTCTGTGACCTGCAGAGAGGACAGAGGCCGCTGATTCCACCTCAATTTGCCCTCCAAGTCACCTGCTAGTGCAAACAATTGTCCAGGTCTAGACCGCATACATACTGTGAGGCTGCACAGAATGCCACTTCAAAAGGGGCCAGGGACATGACGTTTTTTTTTTTTTTTTTTTTTTTCTTTTTTTTTTTGAGACGGAGTCTCGCTCTGTGGCCCAGGCTGGAGTGCAGTGGCCAGATCTCAGCTCACTGCAGGCTCCGTCTCCCGGGTTTACGCCATTCTCCTGCCTCAGCCTCCCGAGTAGCTGGGACTACAGGTGCCCGCCACCTCGCCCGGCTAGTTTTTTGTATTTTTTAGTAGAGATGGGGTTTCACCGTGTTAGCCAGCATGGTCTCGATCTCCTGACCTCATGATCCACCCGTCTCGGCCTCCCAAAGTGCTGGGATTACAGGCTTGAGCCACCGCGCCCGGCCCGACGTTGTTATTTCTTTAACATCTGCTGTATGAGAAGGCTGAGGAGCCGAGCCACTGAATGCACCATGGCTCTCCCTTGGGTTACTCCACATCCATAAGTATATTTGTATTATATATATGTATATGTATGTGTATACTTGTTTCACAAAGTGTTTAGACAAAGCCTTGCTCTTTTAACCAAGTACAAATTAAAGAATCTCTGAGTCCAACTATGACCTGTAAGCCCTGCTTCAGGATACCCCAATGTTTTGGCTAAACCAGTGTCTAAACTCTATGTATTGATTTATGACTTTGCCTGTAACTTCTGCTTCCTTTGAAATGTATAAAATAGAGCTGCAGTCTGACTGCCTCGGGGCCACTGCTCAAGTCTCGGGTTCGTGTCTTCTCCAGGCTGTGATCATTCATATTGGCTCAGAACACACCTCTTTGAAATAGTTTACAGATTGTGCTTTTGCTGCCAACAATGATGCTGGTTTGAGAGCCTATCATCTGTAGACTAAATTACAAAATGGCGGAGAGAAGGTGGGGAAGGGGGGAAATGAACTAATACAAATAAAATTATGTACCAAATAACAACGAAGTAAAGTAGACATGACCTCCTGTGATCCTCATTTTTGGAGTTACATACATACCCATAGTTGGCCTCAGCGAACATATTGGCTGATTATGATTTTTCACTCGGTGGGTGACACAGGCTTCTGTTCCTGAGGGGTCTGAGCCCTTTTTGGGCCTGTCTAGGAGTTGTCACCTTCCACCAAATTTTACCACTGTAGGTAGCAATATTAGCAAATGTTCCCTAAAATTCGGTGAATCTCAGAAATATTTTGCTGTGACCCCACATATGTAGCAGAAATTATATCTCTTCTTGACAGTCAGGGTCCATTACCTAGCCAACACAATAATCCTCCTCTCATTTGTTAGCTCAGTACCACAGGGATCCCAGATTTTCAGATTACAGTCTCTAATCCATTTCATTGCAGCTTTCGAGTAGGATATGGTGATGGTGAATGAGCCCGTAGTACATCCGTGGATGGTGGTGTTGGCGAAACCGCGGCAGTGGAGAGCATGTATATACACAGAAAAAGCATCTATTCCAAAGAGAAAAAACTTGCTGCCCCCTGCAGAATGGAAGGGGTTTGATATGATATAATCATCTTTTCACCAGGTAGGTCTGAATGTCTGTAACCCCAAATTTCATATGTTGAAACCTAATCACCGATATGATGTTATTGCAAGTGGAGCCTTGAATGGTGATTAGATCAAGAGGGCAGAGACCTCAAGAATGGGATTAGTGTCCTCATAAAAGAGACCCCTGAGAGGTTCCATGTGCAAAACACAGTTAGAAGGCACCATCTATGAACCAGAATGTGGGCTGACACCAAACACCAAATCTGCTGACTCCTTGATCTTGAACCTTCCAGCCTCCAAAACGGTAAGAAATAAATTTCTGTTGTTTATAAGCTACCCAGTCTATGGTATTGTGCTGTTTGGCAGCCTGAATGGGCTAAGACAGACCCCTGTGGGATGAGCCCATATATGAGGCTCTGCTGTTGGGAGATTTGGCACTTGGTGAAGACCATGTTGTTGAGCCCGTGAGTAACTTCCATTTCTGTCCTCATGGCCACATTTATCATGAGCCCACTGAGCAAGAATCGGAGTAACTGAGGAAGGAAGTTAACTCACATCCCCAGAGCAGGTCATCACATCCACGTGAGTACCGAAAGCACCTCGGGGAACGCACACAGGGGGATGTGCATTTCCTGGTATTCTAGGCCCAATCTGGGAAGTCCATCCACATGCCTCTTCTCCAAGATGCCTTGCTGTCAATCTTCCAATATTGTTACTTCCAAGTCACCACCATATGAACAAACTCTTATAAACTTCCCATTGACTCAAATAGATCTATGCTTTTAGCACCTTCCTTCTGGGCAGAATGAACAGTAGATGCAATTATCAAGATGTGTCCTCAACAATAATTATGAAGACTTGTTGAATGTGCCATGAGCGGTTCTTGAAGGGAAATTTAAAGTTTTGAAGGCTTAGAATAAACAAACAATGACTGAAAAGAATGACCTAAGCCTACAAGTCTATACGTTAGAAAAAGAGCCGAGTAAAGGCAGGGACAGTAGTGCAGATATCCCTTCCTGATTGATGGATAAAACAAACGTTACAAGTCATAATAGCGCCAGGCACGGTGGCTCATGCCTGTAATCTCAGCACATTGGGAGGCCAAGGCGGGCGGGTCACGAGGTCAGGAGATCGAGACCATCCTGGCTAACACGGTGAAACCCCGTCTCTACTAGAAATACAAAAAATTAGCGGGGCATGATGGT
>NC_065598.1:149093743-149224055 GCF_024542745.1 Macaca thibetana thibetana
CAAACTCCTGGGCTCAAGTGATCTTCCTATCTCAGCCTCTCAAAGTGCTGGGATTTTTTTTTTTTTTTTTTTGAGACAGAGTCTCACTCTGTCGCCCACACTGGAGAGCAGTGGCGTGATCTTGGCTCACTGCAACCTCTGCCTCCCGGGTTCAAGCAACTCCTTGCCTCAGCCTCCTGAGTAGCTGAGATTACAGGCGCCTGCCACCATGCCCAGCTAATTTTTGTATTTTTTAGTAGAGACGGAGTTTCACCATCTTGGCCAGGATGGTCTGGAACTCTTGACCTCAGGTGATCAGCTGGCCTTGGCCTCCCAAAGTGCTGGGATTACAGGTGTGAGCCACCGCGCCCAGCCAGTGCTGGGATATTACAGGCCTGAGCCACTGCGCCTGGCCTAGTCTATATTTTTTTTTTTGAGATGGAGTCTTGCTCTGTCACCAGGCTGGAGTGCAGTGGCGTGATCTCGGCTCACTGCAACCTCCGCCTCCCAGGTTCAAGCAATTCTCCTGCCTCAGCCTCCTGAGTAGTTGGGATTACAGGCGTGAGCCACAGTGCCCGGCCCACTTTTTTTTTTTTTTTTTTTTTTTTTTTTTAGATAGTCTCATTCCGTTGCTCAGGCTGGAGGGCAGTGATGTGATCTCAGCTCACTGCAACCTCCACCTTTCAGGCTCAAGTGATGCTCTCACCTCAGCCTTCCGAGTAGCTGGGACTACAGGTATATGCTGCCACACCAAGCTAATTTTTTTTTTCTTTTTTTGAGATGCAGTCTCACTCTATCTCCCACGCTGGAGTTCAGTGGCTCAATCTCAGCTCACTGCAACCTCTGTCTCCTAGGTTCAAGTGATTCTCCTGCCTCAGCCTCCCGAGTGGCTAGGATTATAGGCGCATGCCACCACACCCGGCTAATTTTTGTACTTTTAGTAGAGACAGGTTTCGCCATGTTGGCCAGGCTGGTCTCGAACTCCTGACCTCAAGTGATCCTCCCACCTCAGCCTCCCAAAGTGCTGGAATTACAGGTGCGAGCCACCACACCCGGCCACCAAGCTAATTTTAAAAATTTGTTTGGAGAGATGAGGTTTCACCATGCTGTTCCAAGAAACCCCAGTGCTTTTCACCTCCATTAGTAACTACAGGAACATCTTCGTTCATCTCTGTCTCCCCACTTGTGAGATGTTCTCTTTAAGATAAACTCCTGGCAGTGAATTGCTGGGTACAAGGGCGTGTGTATTTAAAAAGATCTCAGATATGGCCAAATCATCCCCGTTGCAACCTGTGATGGGGACTCTTTCACATGCCCCTGCCACCACTGGGGAGCCCTTTGTGTTTATCTCACCAGCTGGAGCCCCCCCCCCCCACCAGTTTATCTTTGTCTCACACTCACCTGACCTTGCAGGGCTCAGCCCCTTGCTCCAAGCCCTGTCCATGTGGCTTTTGCATCCCGAGGCATGAGTTCCTCTGCTTTGTCTGTCTGCTTTTCTCCGTCAACCTGTCACCTTCCCTCTGGGCTCACTTCCTGCCTCTCTGAGGCTCTGCCTGTCTCTGTCTCACTTTCCCTCTCGTCTCTGGTTTCCCTTCTCTGTCTCTCTGTTGTGGTGTCTCTCTCCTGGCTGGGTTTGATGTCTGTTTCTCCCTGACCACCTGCTCTGTCACTCACGCTAGTCTGAGTTCCCTGCCCTGGTGCCTATTCTGGGATATACGTGGGCATGTGGGCAGCCCTGGGCTGGCACAGGCAGCCTTAGAGGCTCTGGCGTCAGGGACCCCCATGAGGGCTACCAGTAAGAACCAGAGAGAGCGACTGTTCCTGGCTTCAGCCCCAAACCCTGGCAGTCAACATCAGCCTTGGTTGGAGCCCTAGGCTTCCCTCTCCCTCCCAAGCCCTCTCCAGGCAGAAGGCAACTTCCTCCCTTATTCCGTCTCCCCAGGGGGCTCCCATACCTGCTCAGACCAGCTTGTCACCAAGTCTGCCTCATCCTTAAGTGGATCGCGATACCCCAGAAGAGCAGCTCCTGCCTGAATAGGGATAGCAGGGGAAAAAAAGAGGAAGAGGCCGTGTTCCTGAGCCACCCAGCCAGGAAGGACCTGACCGGGCCGGACGCCCCACCCTTGCCGACAGGCAGGCCCGCCCCATCTCCGCCCCGCCGCTGACAAGGAGGGCGAGCACGAGGCCTGGGAACTGCTGACCTGCCCGCCCACCTTCCCACCCAGACCCCGCCTTCCCGGGCCAGCGTGATGTGACAGACCTGTGAGTCACTCAAGCCTGGCAGGCCAGCTGTCTCTGTGGCTGAGCAGCAGCAGTCCCTTAATGAGCACTTACCTGTGCCAAGGGCCCGGGGCAAGGAGGAGCTGGTGCCTGAGTGAGACCCCGAGCTTCGCTTGCCGGGCCGGTCGCTCAGCCCCTGGTCCGGGTCCCCAGTCAGCAGCTGCTGGGAAAGGCGCAGGAGCTGGAAGTCATGCCCAATGCCGCGAGACTGGGCACCCCAAGGGCATAAGTCTTCTGTCCGTGTTCTCGGGTTCTGAGTCCCAGTGTGGCTGCACACTTCTGAGTTAGAGGTGTTTGATGCAAGTGCTCTGGAGACCCAAAGTGAGGGACAGTCCGCACATGATCTGGCCACAGTTGTGAAGTCAAGGGAGGACTGAAGATCTGCCCCAGAGAGAAGGAGACCCAGGGAGCTACCAGTCCAACGTCCTGGGGGTCCTGCAGTGATGCTGTTGGGACAACTGAGGTGCTCGGACAGAGTCTGAGCAGGCGGTGGGGCTGAATCCACTCAGCTTCTCATGGGATGGTTGCAGCTAATGGATTTAACGTGGTGATAGAAGGCTGGACAAATTTTAAGAAATCAATAAATTGGCGGGGCGCGGTGGCTCAAGCCTGTAATCCCAGCACTTTGGGAGGCCGAGACGGGTGGATCACGAGGTCAGGAGATCGAGACCATCCTGGCTAATACAGTGAAACCCCGTCTCTACTAAAAAATACAAAAAACTAGCCAGGCAAGGTGGCGGGCGCCTGTAGTCCCAGCTACTAGGGTGGCTGAGGCAGGAGAATGGCGTGAACCCGGGAGGCGGAGCTTGCAGTGAGCTGAGATCCGGCCACTGCCCTCCAGCCTGGGTGACAGAGCGAGACTCCGTCTCAAAAAAAACAAAAAAAAAAAATCAATAAATTATGGGCTGGCATGGTGGCTCATGCCTGTAATCCCAGCACTTTGGGAGGCCGAGGCGGGTGGATCATGAGGTCAGGCGTTCGAGACCACGTTCAAGACCAGCCTGGCCAACATAATGAAACCCGTCTCTACTAAAAATACAAAAAAGTAGCTGGGCGTGGTGGTGGGCCCCTGTAATCCCAGCTACTCGGGAGGCTGAGGCAGGGGAATCGCTTGAACCTGGAAGGTGGAGGTTGCAGTGAGCTGAAGTCACACCACTGCACTCGCACTCCAGCCCAGGCGACAGTGTGAGACTCCATCTCAAACTAAAACAAAAACAAAAACCAATAAATTATGGTTTAAAAATAAAAAACAGGCCGGGTGGGGTGACTCACGCTTGTAATCCCAGCACTTTGGGAGGCCGAGGTGGGCAGATCACCTGAGGCTGGGAGTTTGAAACCAGCCTGACCAACATGAAGAAACCTAGTCTCTACTAAAAGTACAAAAATTAGCCAGGTGTGGTGGCGGGTGCCTGCAATCCCAGCTACTCGGGAGGCTGAGACAGAAGAATTGCTTGAACATGGGAGGTAGAGGTTGCAGTGAGCTGAGATCTTGCCACTGCACTCCAGCCTGGGCAACAGAGCAAGACTCTGTCTCAAAAATAAAAATAAATAAAAATAAAAATAAAAATAAAAACCTGCCGGGCACGGTGGCCCATGCCTGTAATCCTAGCACTTTGGGAGGCTGAGGTGGGCGGATTGCCTGAGCTCAGGAGTTCGAGACAAAATGGTGAAACTCCATCTCTACTAAAATATGAAAAAAAAAAAAAAAAATTAGCTGGGTGTGGCGGCCTGCGCCTGTAGTCCCAGCTACTCAGGAGGCTGAGGCAGAAGAATAGCTCGAACCCGGGAGGTGGAGGTTGCAGTGAGTTGAGATCGTGCCACTTCACTCCAGTCTGGCGACAGAGTGAGACTCCTTCTCAAAAAATATATATATAATAATAATAATAATAAATAAAAATAAAATAAAAATAAAAAACTGGCTGCTTAATGCATAGGGGGCTTTCTTTCTGGGTCATGAATATGTTTCAGAACTAGAGGTAGTAGCACACATCGTAAATGTATCAGACGATATAAAATACTGTTTCTTGTATTATATATAATACACAATATGTGTTTGCATATATTGCTGTATATATATATTCTGCCATACAGTAGATTATATATTGCTACATATACATAGTATCATGTAGTACTGTAACTATATAAAATTGTATATGTGGCCGGGTGGGGTGGCTCACGGCTGTAATCCCAACACTTTGGGAGGCCGAGGCGGGTGGATCAGAGTGTGATGGCGGCGCCTGTGGTCCCAGCTACTCGGGAGGCTAAGGCAGGAGAATCGCTTGAGTCTGGGAGGGCGAGGCTGCAGTGAGCCGTGATTGCACCACTGCACTCCGGTCTGGGTCTGGCTGGACCTGTGTCAAACAAAAACCAGAAACACTAGAGAGACAAAAGGCGAGGGAAGGCGGCTGCCGGAAAGCTGGAGCCCGGCGGGGTTGAGGCTACTTCCAGCCGCCCCCGGGCTGGCCTCGCTGCCGTCAAGCGGCCCGGGCGCGCTTTGCGACAGTCGGTGGGGCCTGGCACCGGCGCAGGTTCGCTTTCCGGCGGTTGCGGGGGGCCGGGGCGCCAGCGCCCGCCTTCCCGTTCCCTCCGGTTGCGCGGCGCGCCCACGGCCTGTGACCCCGGCGGCCGCTCCTCAGTGACAAGAGAGCGGGGCCGGGCGCGGCTCCGGCCTGACCTGCGAAGGGACCTCGGTCCAGTCCCCTGTTGCGCCGCGCCTCCCGTCCGTCCGTGCGCGGGCCAGTCAGGGGCCAGTGTCTCGAGCGGTCGAGGTCGCAGACCTAGAGGCGCCCCACAGGCCGGCCCGGGACGCGGGGAGCGCCGGCCGCGGGCCAGGTGGGGATGCCCCTGCACGTGAAGTGGCCGTTCCCCGCGGTGCCGCCGCTCACCTGGACCCTGGCCAGCAGCGTCGTCATGGGCTTGGTGGGCACCTACAGCTGCTTCTGGACCAGTGAGTGGACCCAGGCCGAGGCAGGCCCACCTGGGTACCTATGCCCGGCCGGAGATGGGACTTAGGGTGGGGGACGCCGCGGCCCCGACCTGGTGGGCGAGCCCTGAGCGCCTGACCTCTCCTTTCCCGCCAGAGTATATGAACCACCTGACCGTGCACAACAAGGAGGTGCTGTACGAGCTCATCGAGAACCGAGGCCCGGCCACGCCCCTCATCACCGTGTCCAATCACCAGTCCTGCATGGACGACCCTCATCTCTGGGGTACCCGGGCCAGTGTGCTGGGCAGGGGGAGGAAAGGCGAGGATTCGCGACGGCCCCAGCCTTGTCAGAACAAACCCCTTCTCTCTGCCTTTTCATGGAGCCCTGGCACTCTGGTTTCTGGGTGTTCTGCCCCAGGGCTGAGACTTTGATTTGTGACTCCTGCAGCATCCCCTGAGGGAGCATGATTTGGAGAGGGCCTTGGGCATGGAGCAGGACCAAGGAACGGCCACAGGGCAGGTCTTACAGCTCCTTTAACGTCAGTCCTGGAGAACCCTCTGTTCTCTAAACCATCCAGGGCCCCACAGTCTTGGGAAAAAATTGGGGGTTGAACATAGGATATCCTGTGAGGAAGTTCTGGGCCAGGGACTGGAAGCCCAGTGTCCTGGCTCCAGGTTTGCTCCTGGCTGGGCGGGTACCCTTCAGCCCTATTTGGGAGCCTGGTTGCCACACCTAGAGGTTCCTGCTCTGCTGACTTCACAGGAAGTTACTTGGCTCTGGTAACCAGATGGCTGGGTGGAGGGATGCCCAGGGCTTCCACTTCTGAACAGAAGGGTTAGACTGTCCTAGAGCTCGTGGGGAACCACCTGGCCGCACTGGAGCCCTTCAGAGCTCATCCTGGCTGCTGGGTGGAGAAAGGCCTATAGATGTCACAGGTGGATCCTGGGAGGCCAGGAAGGAGGTCTTTGAGCCATCCACTAGCCTAGACTGGGCTGGTGGCAGTGACAGTACAGGGAGAAGTATAGAAGAATGGGCATTGTCCAAGTATGTTGGGGAGGTAGGCAGTCCAGGTGCAGTGATTAGTAAGATGTGGAGGGTGGGGGAGAGGCAGGAGCCAGGGAGAACTGAACAGTCTCGCCTATGGGTCTGAAAGATGCCACTTAGGGCTGTAGGGAAATGGTAGTGCTGCTGTCCTTGTCCCTCATTCCCTGAAATGGGGTGAAGGAAGGGCACTCCCTGGGGATATGGGAAGTTGGGGCATGAAGTCTTTCCTCTCCTCTAGGGATCCTGAAACTCCGCCACATCTGGAACCTGAAGTTGATGCGTTGGTGAGGAGGAATGGGCCCCTCGAAGTGGGCCGGGCCGGCCCCACCTGCCTCTGCCCAGATTTGCCCTCCTCCTGCTCTGCCCAGGAGGTGGCGTCCAGCAGTCCAGGCAGGGCATGGGGTGGGGCCCCACAGGCCCTCCCCTGTGCCTCCCTTCTGCATGCCAATGCTGGGGGCAGGGTTGTCGAGCGGGGTGCAGGGGGCAGGACTAATTGCATCTGTCCCTGCTCAGGACCCCTGCAGCTGCAGACATCTGCTTCACCAAGGAGCTGCACTCCCACTTCTTCAGCTTGGGCAAGTGTGTGCCTGTGTGCCGAGGTGAGCTGCTCCTCCAGCGAGTGCAGGGAGGCACTTCTGGGGCAGGAAAGCTGGTCGCCAGTGTCTCTGTTTTGGAGGGACCTATGGGGGCAGGCAGCCCGGGAGCCAACATGAGGCCCAGCTCCATCACATGCCAGCAGAGGAGGCAGAGGCTGCAGGAGGAGGGATGGCTCCTTGGAGAGCCCTCAACTCTCTGCAACTGCCCAGGGATCGTGTGGACCTGGAACCTTGGCATTAGAATTCAGGGAGGTATTATCCACACCCCCTTATCTCAGACACGTCACTAAGAGACTCACTGAGAACAGTGCATTGTCATTGGTCCATGGTGGCAGTAGCATGTACCTGCAGGCCAGAGGGTTTTGCTTCTAGGAGAACAAACAGGCTTATGGGGTGAGAACCCCAGGAGATAGGGGCCATTTTGATCCCTATT
The DNA here is from genome assembly GCF_024542745.1 of Macaca thibetana thibetana. Lineage (NCBI taxonomy): Eukaryota > Metazoa > Chordata > Mammalia > Primates > Cercopithecidae > Macaca > Macaca thibetana. Next base: position 149,101,003 of record NC_065598.1, read on the forward strand.
CAGGGAGGATCACAGAGATTAAGCTGCTGGCCCAAGGTCATGGGGTAGGAGGTGGCAAAGCCAGGATTTGAATCCAGATTGCTCCTCCCTCTGCGGGAGCAGAATTTTTCCAAGCAGAGAATGAGGAGAAAGGTGTTCTAGACACAGGCAGGCACATGCCAGGTGCTGGAGAGAGAAGAGAGAAAGGTAGGCTGGGCACAAGCGGTTCACACTTGTCATCCCAGCACTTTGTAAGGTCGAGGTGGGAGGATCAATCAAGCCCGGGAGTTTGAGACCAGCCTGGGCAACATAGTGAGACCCTGTCTCTTTAAAAATAAACATATTTTAAACAGAAGAAAGGTAGAAAATATAAGTTGTATGTAGAATATGAAGGTTCTAGAATAATCCTATTAAGAATTTTGGATTCTAGCTGGCTGCATTGGTGCATGCCTGCAGTCCCAGCTCCTCAGGAGGCTGAGGTGGAAAATCACTTGAGCCCTTGATTTTTTTTTTTTTTTTTTTCCTTGAGACAAGGTCTGTCTCTATGGTCCAGGCTGGAGTGCAGTGGCATGATGATGGCTCACTGCAGCTTCTGTCTCCTGGGTTCAAGTGATCCTCTCACCTCAGCCTCCTGAGCAGCTGAGACTAAGGAGTGTGCCCAGCTAATTCTTTTTTTTTTTGTAGAGTTGGGGTCTTACTACATTGTCAGGGCTGGTCTTGAACTCCTAGACTCAAGTGATCCTTCCACCTCAGCTTCTCAAAGTGCTGGGATTATAGACATGAACCATTGTGCCCAACTGAGGCCAGCCTGGACAATATAGTGAGACCCCAGGTATGGATGGATGGATAGATCCATAGACAGACAGACCAACCGACCGACCCGACCTGGGCAATATAGTGAGACCCCAGGTATGTATGTATGTGTAGATAGATAGACAGATAGACTGACCTGGGCAATATAGTGAGACCCCAGGTATGTACGTATGTATGTATGTATAGATAGGTAGATAGCCAGCCAGCCAGGCGGGGTGGCTCACGCCTGTAATCCCAGTGCTTTGGGAGGCTGAGAAGGGTGGATCACTTGAGGTCAGGAGTTTGAGACCAGCCTAACGTGGTGAAACCCCATCTCTACTAAAAATACAAAAATTAGGCTGGGCGCGGTGGCTCAAGCCTGTAATCCCAGCACTTTGGGAGGCCGAGACGGGCGGATCACGAGGTCAGGAGATCGAGACCATCCTGGCTAACACGGTGAAACCCCGTCTCTACTAAAAATACAAAAAACTAGCCGGGCGAGGTGGCGGGTGCCTGTGGTCCCAGCTACTCGGGAGGCTGAGGCAGGAGAATGGCGTAAACCCGGGAGGCGGAGCTTGCAGTGAGCTGAGATCCGGCCACTGCACACCAGCCCAGGCAACAGAGCGAGACTGTCTCAAAAAAAAAAAAAAAAACACAAACAAACAAAAAAAAACTTTAAAAATACAAAAATTAGCTGGGCATGGTGGCACACGCCTGTAATATCAGCTACTCAGGAGGCTGGAGTGGGAGAATCGCTTGAACCCAGGAGGCGGAGGTTGCAGTGAGCTGAGATCATACCATTGCACTCCAGCCTGGGCCAGAGAGTGAGACCTGGTCTCAAAAAAAAAAAAAAATATTTTTGTACTTGGCTGTGCTCTCTCATCCAGGTGGTGACATGCTTGTGTCTGTGGTTAAGAGATAGCATTTGCTGGGCACGGTGGCTCACGCCTGTAATCCCAGCACTTTACAAGGCTGAGGCAGGTGGTTCATCTGAGGTCAGGAGTTCGAGACCAGATTGACCAACATGGTGAAACCCCGTCTCTACTAAAAATATAAAAATTAGCTGGGCATGGTGACAAATGCCCGTAATCACAGCTACTCAGGAGGCTGAAGCAGGAGAATCATTTGAACTCAGGAGGCGGAGGTTGCAGTGAGCCAAGATCGTGCCACTGCACTCCAGCCTGGGTAACAGAGCAAGACTCTGTCTCAAAAAAATAAAAAAAAAAAGAGAGCGATAGCATCCTAGTTTGCAATGTGGCTGCAGCAGGGCTAGGTGGACGTGAGGAGCCCAGTTCAGGGCTGTCACAGTAGCTCCAGCAGCAGATAATTGTGGCTGAGCCTCCAAGGGTCACGGTGGAGAATCGGAGAAGGGGACTTCTTTGGGATGTACTCTGGACTTGTTGATAAATTAAGTGTAGGGTGGGGTGAGGAAGAGAACTCAAAGATAACACTAGGTGTTGGAGCTGAGTCACGGGGAGACGGGTGCAAAGGGAAAGCAGTGCAGGGGCTGGGAGGGGAGAGGGTGAGTCCTGTTTTGCTTGTGCTGCATCTGAGGAGCCCCTCACCTGGAGAGCAGTCCCAGAGGCAGTGGGGTGTGCAGTTCTGGAGCTTAGAAGAATGATCGGGGGCCAGGCGTGGTGGCTCATGCCTGTAATCCCAACACTCTGGGAGGCCGAGGTGGGCCGATCACGAGGTCAGGAGATCAAGACCATCCTGGCTAACACAGTGATACCTCGTCTCTACTAAAAATACAAAAAATTAGCCGGGCGCGGTGACGGGCACCTGTAGTCCCACCTACTCAGGAGGCTGAGGCAGGAGAATGGTGTGAGCCCGGGAGGCGGAGCTTGCAGTGAGCCGAGATTGCGCCACTGCACTCCAGCTTGGGCGACAGAGCGAGACTCCGTCTCAAAAAAAAAACAAAAAAAAAAATCAGGAATAAAGATACTGGGAATTCAACCACAAAGTCATGAATGCAGAGTGAGAGTCTGCAGGGCAGAGGCCCAGGATGGCACAGAGGGAGAGAGAAGCCACCAAGATGGCAGGGAGCCATGGCCAGAGAGAAGAGCAAACCAGGCGCCTGTGGCACATGGAAGCAGCAGGTGATTCTGGAGAAGCGTTTCCATGGAGTGACGGCTGCCAGAGCCAGATTATTGTGGCCTGAGGGCTGGTGGTGCTGCAGTTGGGGGGGAATGGAGACCACAGGGGCAGCAACTCCTCCCAGAGGTTCAGTTGGGAGGAAAAAGAGACAGAAGGAAGAGTAACCAAAGGATATTAGAGGTCAAGGAGGGGTTTATTATTTCTAGCTGGTCAAAGTAGAATGTGGTAAAACCCCATAAAGTAACAACAAATAACAAAGAGGGGCTTTTAATGGAAAGCTGCAGTGCCCGCCCCTCACCTCCCTAGCCCCACTCCTCAGAAGCAGCCCCTGGAGCGGTTTCTCTTTCTGCTGCTTTTGGAGGCTACTTCTCTCTGTAAAGGAACTTCTGTCTCTGTTAAGAAACAAGCAGAGGCCACAGTGTCTTGGCAAATGACCGTGGCGTCGTTTATCCCAACCTGCTCTGAGAGATGAGAACTCTACTCATTCACCCCCTGCCCCTGCCTCTCAGTTCCTTCAGCAAAGAACTAATAATATGTCATTAAGGCAAAGGCAGTATTTAGCACACTTGGCTTCTGTGTTCCAAAAAATTCCCTTTTTCTCCAAGCGTAGACTTTAATATGGTATTTAAGTATCGAAGTGATTTGACACAAGTGACACAAATAAGTAGTAGTAGCATTTGCAAAAGCTACAAATGATGAAGTCTTCCTCCAAAAGCATATTATTATTTTTTTTTAAATTCCAGTTTCAAGCTCAATGGATAGGTTGCATCAGTGGGTTTTAGTAGAGAAGGGGCCAGTACCTATGAAGACTCCCCCCTACTGTTACACATGCTGTGTCCCAAGTAGGGAAACTGCTGCTTTTCGCATGCCCTGAGAAAACTCCAGTGAGTCGTCACCCTCCCTCTAGCCCGAGTGGGCTGCTGGGTCAGGGCACTGTTTGGGTTGGGTTGAGACTCCTGGATCCCTAACTAGCCCCTTCCAAAGAATCGGCCTTGCAGAGAACAAAGTTCATTGCCAGAGGTATTCCCAATGTCTGTCTCTCCCTCTGTGATAGAACTTCTTTACTCCCTACTTTATAAGATGAGGATATCTGCTATACCCCATTCCTTCAACCTCTCTACCTCCTCTTTCCTGTTTTGTCCGACATGTGGTTACTTTTCCATCACCGAGGTTGATGAGATCCTTACTGTGTACTTACTGTCTCCAAGCGTCCCCAGGCTTCCAGCCAACACGCAGCCAACATTGGCTTCAGAAGGAAGGAGGTTTGCATTTCCTTCTCTTGGGTCCAGTGTCATGGTCTCAGGGTTATCTCCAATGTGGAAAGTTGCTAGACCAGGAGCAGTTCGACTCCACTGTTTGCAGTCTAGCAAGTTTGAGTTTTTCCCAAACTCTTGATGTGTGTTCAAATGAATGTTCTCCCTTTCCCAAGAGGCCTCCCTATAAAGGAGGGTCTAGTTTCCCGGGGCGCCCTGAGAAGAAGGGGCCAGCAGGAGGGAGGAATGGTGGAGGCTGAGGCCTCAGGCAGGTGCCCTCTGAGGAGTGGCTGTGACACGTCGCTGAGACCCCAGCAAAGGGTTGTTGCCCAGAATCTGGGGCCTAAGTGAGGTTGGAAATCACAAATGCACTTGGTTTCTCTAGCAGCTGGCACATGGTAGGATCACCCCAGGAGTGGCACCTTCGAAGAGAAAGGAATACATGAGGCTCTGAGAGCGGTCGGCTGGCAGCCAGGGCCTGGCTGGGGAGGGAAGGCAGGTGGTGTGCCAACCTGGGGATCTTTGAGAGTGTGCAGGGGTATGTGGCTGAAGCGGCCCAGCTGGTGAGCCACTGAAGATGGGGGTCATGGTAGATGGAGGAATTGCCAGGTCAAAATCTCAGTAGGAGATGACTTGAGATGATGCTGCCTGGCACTTAGGGGTTTAGAAGATATTAGGAAGGAAGCCCCACCATGTGCCCAAGTGCCACACAGACCCTGGAGACAGTCATTGGAGGGCATCTGTGTGGATGGCACAGTGGGGGATGGGAAGTGCCCAAAGCATGGGCCCCAGGGAGAAGGGCCTGTTTCATCGAGGTTTGGAGAGGGTTGAGGGTAAGCTAACCCATCACCCCACACCCCCGAGAATGGGGACTGATGGGGAGAGGCCTTTTCCTTGCAGGAGATGGCGTCTACCAGAAGGGGATGGACTTCATTTTGGAGAAACTCAACCATGGGGACTGGGTGCATATCTTCCCAGAAGGTCAGCAGGGCTGACTGGGTCGAGCCCCCGCAGTATGAGCGGGATGGGCTCCCAAGCCTCGCCTCTGTGCTCTCTCACCAGGGAAAGTGAACATGAGTTCTGAGTTCCTGCGCTTCAAGTGGGGTAAGGGCTACTGGTCTCTGGCCACAGCCATCCTCCCGGCCCAGAGATGGCCCTGTGGGCCCCTGGCTCCTGCCCCCTCAGGCTGGGTTGTATGGGGGTAATGGGTGTGTTGTAGCGCCAGGAAGGGGACAGGTGCTGAGACTAGGGCTTGCCTCGTGGAGGGCCTTGCCCAGGGGAGCTGAACTGAACTGGAGGATGTCCGGGGTGGTACTGGCCAGAGGCTGGCACAGAAACTTGGCTCAGGGCCCAGCTTATGCTAACATTTCTGCCTCCCCCCCGGGCAGGAATCGGGCGCCTGATTGCTGAGTGTCATCTCAACCCCATCATCCTGCCCCTGTGGCATGTTGGTGAGCCTGGGAACAGGGACAGAGAGATGGTATCTGGGGTGGGGGGCCTGGGACTCAGGCTGCCCTGCTCCACCCCACGTCTGGCCTTCTGTCCACTGTGCTGCAGGAATGAATGACGTCCTTCCTAACAGTCCGCCCTACTTCCCCCGCTTTGGACAGGTGGGTGGGGACTGCTGACCTTCGGCTGCCTGTCTGCCATCTGCCCCATGTCTCCCACTCAGCACTATGGAGGCCAGATGCAGGAGGAGCTGAGTGTGAGGCTACAGAAGGGGACTGAGTGGAACATAGACAGGGACTTCCTGGCACTGAGACATTAAAATGAGAGCAGAGGAAGTCAGGCTGGGGCAGGGGTGGGCCGTGGGGTCAGGACAGGACAGGTTATCTACAGCACAGGACCCAGGACCAGGACCTCGTTTTAGAGAGAGAGTGGCCCCTGGGGAATGTGTGGCACAGCAGGGCCAGGGCTTAGCTTCTGGCTCCCGGGTTGCTTGGGCTGGGGCTGTGGGCACTCCTCCTGCTCCTCATCACTCTTGGTGGCCACCCCACAGAAAATCACTGTGCTGATCGGGAAGCCCTTCAGTGCCCTTCCTGTACTCGAGCGGCTCCGGGCAGAGAACAAGTCAGCTGTGAGTTTCCTCCTGGGTCCCCCATAGCTGTCCCCGGACCCCCTGAGGGTGCCTCCACCCTCTCCGTCCCCTCACCCTCCCAGGGCACCTTGGCCAAGCTTCCCGAGGGGTGCAGGCCATCCCTGGTCCTTTCCCTCAGGTGGAGATGCGCAAAGCCCTGACAGACTTCATTCAAGAGGAATTTCAGCGTCTGAAGACTCAGGCAGAGCAGCTCCACAACCACCTTCAGCCTGGGAGATAGGCCCCGCCTGGCCAGCCCCTGACCTTGCCTCCTCTGGGCCCTGAGGGAGCAGGCAGGGCTGAGGCTGGAGGAAGAGGCGGCACCAGGGTCCAGGCCCAATGGGGCTGGCTGTCCTTGCTTGCTGCCTTCTGGATACTTGGCCTGCACAGAGCTGGGGCTGAGGGATGGACTGATGCTTTTAGCTCAAATGTGGTTTTTAGACAGATTTGTTCATAGACCCTCTCAAGTGCCCTCTCCGAGCTGGTAGGCATTCCAGCTCCTCCATGCTTCCTCGGTTAAACAAAGGACCTCAGCTGCTTCTCCCACTTGGCCAAGCAGGGAGGAAGAAGCTTAGGCAGGGCCCTCCTTCCTTCTTGCCTTCAGGTGTTCTCTCCCAGGGGCTGGCGTCAGGAGGAAGCATAGAAGGCAGGTGAGCAAACAGTTGGCTGGGGGCTCACCAGAGCTGTGGAGAGGGGACCCTAAGACCCCTCAGCCTGGCTCCTACCCCCCACCCTTGCCGAACCAGGAGCTGCTCACTACCTCCTCAGGGATGGCCGCTGGCCACGTCTTCCTTCTGCCTGAGCTTCCCCCCTGCCACAGGCCCTTTCCTCAGGCAAGGTCTGGCCTCAGGTGGGAAGAGCAGCCCTTGGCCAGAAGTCAAGCCCAGCCACGTGGAGCCTAGAGCGAGGGCCTGAGGTCTGGCTGCTTGCACCCATGCTGGGGCCACCGACTTCTCCATCCTTTCTGCTTCTCAACATCACTTGAGTCCTGGGGCCTGAGTTTTCATGTTTTTAAAACAGAACCATAAAGCATATGTGTTGGCTTGTTGTATAATGCCTCTGGCCTCTCTGTAGGGGTGGAAATAGGAAGTGACTGCTGGACAGAAAAGCTGGACCCTTAGTGCTCTGGGCACATGGAGCACACTTGAGCAGATGGGCATTGACCTCTTCCACACCAGTCACTTAAGGGTTCAGTTATTGTCTGAAATCCCTGAAACAACGTTGCAGAAATAGGGATTAATCTCCTCATTTTGCCAAGGAGGTGGAGTGAGGCTAATGAACTTGCTTCAAAACCCAAAGCTAGCCAGGTAGATTGGGGCCACACTTCAGAGAGCCCCAAGTGTGGAGAATCAGTTGGATCCTACCTGGGCTGCATCATAGGTGGGAGAGGAGCTCTGAAGAGCCCGGCGAGTAGCCAGCCACGAGCAGTGCATGCTGCGATCAGGAGGTGGGATTGGGGTTGCCCAGATGGAGCTGGGGGTCCTGGGTGGGAGCAAAGGCAAATCCAGGGTGTTGGTGCAGACACAGTATTAAAAATACTATAACAGAAACATGGAAAGAAAGAAAAGATAGAACCACCAAAGATGAGCCAGCAATAAGAGAAGATTCAGACAACCAGGTCTTTCAGCAGTGTTGGTGCCTAATTATTTCAAAGTAAAAGTTTTTTTTTTTTTTTTTTTTTTTTTTGAGATGGAGTCTCCCTTGGTTGTCCAGGCTGGAGTCCAGTGGTGCGATCTCAGCTCACTGCAAGCTCAGCCTCCAGGGTTCACGCCATTCTCCTGCCTCAGACTCTCGAGTAGCTGGGCCTATAGGCGCCCGCCACCACACCTGGCTAATTTTTTTGCATTTTTAGTAGAGACGGGGTTTCACCATGTTAGCCAGGATGGTCTCGATATCCTGACCTCGTGATCCACCTGCCTTGGCCTCCCAAAGTGCTGGGATTACAGGTGTGAGCCACCACGCCCGGCCAAAATAAAAGGTTTTTTTAAAAAAATGACTAAAAAGGGAAAAAAATTGCCTGGGAAAAAACAAACACTTGTAATTAAATATAGATAAAAGCAGCTGGGCACCATGGCTCACGCCTATAATTCCAACACTTTAGGAAGCCAAGGTGGGCGGATCATTTGAAGTCAGGAGTTCGAGACCAGTCTGGCCAACATGGTGAAACCCGATCTCTTCTAAAATACAAAAATTAGGCCAGTTGCGGTGGCTCACACCTGTAATCCCAGCACTTTGGGAGGCCGAGGCGGGCAGATCACAAGGTCAGGAATTTGAGACCAGTCTGACCAACATGGTGAAACCCTGTCTCTACTAAAAATATAAAAATTAGGCCAGTCGCGGTGGCTCACGCCTGTAATCCCAAGACTTTGGGAGACCAAGGCAGGCAGATCACCTGAGGCCGGGAGTTCGAGACCAGCCTGACCAACATGGAGAAACCATCTCTACTAAAAATACAAACTTAGCCAGGCGTGGTGGCAGGTGCCTGTAATCCCACCTACTCGGGAGGCTGAGGTAGGAGAATTGCTTGAACCCGGGAGGAAGAGGTTGCGGTGAGCCCAGATGGCGCCATTGCACACCAGCCTGGGAAACGAGCAAAACTTCGTTTCAAAAAAAAAAAAAAAAGGCCAGGCGCGGTGGCTCACGCCTCTAATCCCAGCACTTTGGGAGGCTGAGGTGGGCGGATCACAAGGTCAGGAGATCGAGACCATCCTTGCTAACATGGTGAAACCCCGTCTCTACTAAAAAAAAAAAAAAAAAAAAAAAAAAAAAAGCTGGGCGTAGTGGCAGGCGCCTGTTGTCCCAGCTGGAGGCTGAGGCAGGAGAATGGTGTGAACCCACGAGGCGGAGCTTGCAGTGAGCCGAGATCCGGCCACTGCATTCCAACCTGGGCAACAGAGTGAGACTCCGTCTCAAAAAAAAAAATTTTAATTTAAAAATAAAAAGAAATGACATTTTGATACATGCTACCAAATGGATACTCTCAAAGGATTTTCAAGAAACATGCTAACTGCAATAAGCCAGAAACAAAAGGCTGCATATTACATGGTTCCACTTATATGATGTACTTACCAGCTTCAGATCCAGAATCAAAAAGTAAAAGGTTGTTTGTAGGGCCTGGGAGGATGGGGGAATGGGAAATTGTATAATAGGGACAGAACTTTAGTTTGGGAAGAAGAAAAGAGTTCTGAAGATGGATGGTGGTGATGGCTGTACAACAATGTGAACATTCTTAATGCCACTGAACTGTACAGTTAAAAGTGGTTAAGGCCGGGTGTGGTGGCTCACGCCTGTAATCCCAACACTTTGGGAGGCGGAGGCGGGCGGATCACCTGAGGCCAGGAGTTTGAGACCAGTCTGGCCAACATGGTGAAACCCCTATCTCTACAAATAAATAAAATTAGCCAGGCGTGTTGGCGGGTGCCTGTAATCCCAGCTACTCAGGAGGCTGAGGCAGGAGAATCGCTAGAACCCGAGAAACGGAGGCTTCAGTGAGCCAAGATTGCCCCATTGCACTCCAACCTGGACAGATAAAGTGAAATTCTGTCTCAAAAAAAAAAAAAAGAAAGGCCGGGCGCGGTGGCTCATGCCTGTAATCCCAGCACTTTGGGAGGCCGAGACGGGCAGATTACGAGGTCAGGAGATCGAGACTATCCTGGCTAACACGGTGAAACCCTGTCTCTACTAAAAAATACAAAAAACTAGCCGGGCGAGGTGGCGGGCTCCTGTAGTCCCAGCTACCCGGGAGGCTGAGGCAGGAGAACGGCGTGAACCCGCGAGGCGGAGCTTGCAGTGAGCTGAGATCCGGCCACTGCACTCCAGCCTGGGCGACAGAGCGAGACTCCGTCTCAAAAAAAATAAAAATAAAAATAAAAAATAAAAAAAAAATAAAAGGCCGGGCGCGGTGGCTCAAGCCTGTAATCCCAGCACTTTGGGAGGCCGAGACGGGCGGATCACGAGGTCAGGAGATCGAGACCATCCTGGCTAACACGGTGAAACCCCTTCTCCACTAAAAAATACAAAAAACTAGCCGGGCGAGGTGGCGGGCGCCTGTAGTCCCAGCTACTCGGGAGGCTGAGGCAGGAGAATGGCGGGAACCCGGGAGGCGGAGCTTGCAGTGAGCCGAGATCTGGTCACTGCGCTCCAGCCTGGGCGACAGAGCAAGACTCCGTCTCAAAAAAAAAAAAATAAATAAATAAAAGGCATTTCACAGAAAAGGAAACACAAAAAGCAGAGCGTGCACTGTGTGGGTTTCCTGTGGCTGCAGTAACAAAGTGCCAGAGAGCGGGAATTTTAAAGCAACAGAAATTTATTCTCTCCCAGTTCTGAAGGCCAGAAGTCCAAAATCAAGGTGGCACCAGGGTGGGTTCCTTCTGGAGCTGTGAGGGAGAGTCAGCTCCATGCGTCTCTTCTGGCTTCTTCCAGTGGTTCCCAGCAACGCTCCGTGTTCCTTGGCGTGCGGAGGTGTCATTCCAATCTCTGCCTTCAGCTTCATGCGGCGCTCTCCTCCCTGTGTCTGTCTCTTTTTCTCCTCCTTTAAAAACACCAGGCATTGGACTAGGGGTCACCCTTATCCAGTGTGACCTCACCTTAACTTGATTCTGTCTGCAATGACTTATATGGGGACACTACTCAACCCAGTGCATATACTCTATGACCTAGCAATTCCCCACCTAGTTATATACCTATTGAAATGAACATCTATGTTTAACAAAAGACATACATTGGCCAGGCGCTGTGGCTCACGCCTGTAATCCCAGCACTTTGGGAGGCCGAGGCAGGCAGATCATGAGGTCAGGAAATCGAGACCATCCTGGCTAACACGGTGAAACCCCGTCTCTACTAAAAATACAAAAAATTAGCTCAGCGTGGTGGTGGGCGCCGGTAGTCCCAGCTACTCAGGAGGCTGAGGCAGGAGAATGGCGGGAACCCGGGAGGTAGAGCTTGCAGTGAGCCAAGATCTCGCCACTGCACTCCAGCCTGGGCGACAGAGCGAGACTCTGTCTAAAAAAAACCCAAAAAACAGAAAACAAAAGCAAACAAAAAAAAACAAACAGGCCGGGCGCAGTGGCTCAAGCCTGTAATCCCAGCACTTTGGGAGGCCGAGGCGGGCGGATCACAAGGTCAGGAGATCGAGACCACAGTGAAACCCCGTCTCTACTAAAAATACAAAAAATTAGCCGGGCGCGGTGGCAGGCGCCTGTAGTCCCAGCTACTCAGGAGGCTGAGGCAGGAGAATGGCGTGAACCCAGGAGGCGGAGCTTGCAGTGAGCCGAGATCGCGCCACTGCACTCCAGCCTGGGCAACAGCGTGAGACTCCGTCTCAAAAACAAACAAACAAACAAACAAAAAAAGACGTATACATAATTGTTCACAGTAGCATTAGCCATAACAGCCCAAATGGGAAACCAACCAAATGTCAACAGTTGAAGGAGGCAATCAATGGTGACACATTTATCCAGTGGAATACTATGAGGCAACATTGTTACATGCAGCCACTTGAATTAATCTGCCAATATTGAGCAAAGAATCTAGACACAAAATAACACTTCCCTTTAGAGTGGAGGAGAGGGCTGGGTGCGGTGACTCACACCTGTAATCTCAACACTTTGAGAGGCTGAGGTGGGTGGGTCACCTGAGGTCAGGAGTTCGAGACCAGCCTGACCAACATGGTGAAATCCCATCTCTACTAAATACAAAAAATTAGCCGGGCATGGTGGCACATGCCTGTAATCCCAGCTACTCGGGAGGCTGAGGCAGGAGAATTGCTTGAATCCGAAGGTGGCAGTGAGCCAAGATGGCGCCATTGGACTCCAGCCTGGGCAACAAGAGCCAAACTCTGTCTCCAAACAAACAAAAAAAAAGAGTGGAGGAGGGAAAAATATTATACTGAATAATTTCCTTTATTTAAAGTCTCAAAACAGTCAAAACATATCCCATGACCTTTTTAGGAATGCATACTTAACTGGTCAAACTATAAAGACCAAAGTGATTAGCATAAGAATCAAGTTCATGGTCACATTGGGAAGTGATAGGAAGGGAATGAGAGGGGCTTTTGGGGCAGTGATATTCAAATTATTGACCTGGGTGATGCCATGGGACTGTCTGCTTTGATAAGCATTATACACTGTACATCTTTATTTTGTGTACTTTTTTTTTTTTTTTTTTGAGACGGAGTCTCACTCTGTCACCCAGGCTGGAGTGCAATGGCACGATCTCTGCTAACTGCAACCTCCACCTCCCGGGTTCTCAAGCGATTCTCCTGCCTCAGCCTCCCAAGTAGCTGGGATTATAGGCGCATGCCACCATGCCCGGCTAATTCTTTTGTATTTTTAATAGAGACGGGGTTTCACCATGTTGGCCAGGCTGGTCTTGAACTCTGGACCTCAGGTGATCCACCCATCTCGGCCTCCCAAAGTGCTGGGATTACAAGTGTGAGTCAACGCGCCCAGCCTACTTTTCTTTTTTGGGTTACGTTTCACCATGGCAGTGCTTTTTTAACAGGTCAGGGGATTGGGAGGTGCAAGAGCTTGGAGGATTGAGTACTTGTGAGCAATGATGCAGTCTACCATGGTATCCGAGACTTCTTGCATTCTGCACCACAGCAAACAAGGGGAACCACCCAGTGTCTAGCAACAGGGAATGAGCCTAGCAGCTGGGTAAGCGAACAGCGACCTCCATCAACTGCTGATGAACAGACTGCAGAGGACTACAGGCAGAACGAGGCCAGGTGTGGTGGCTCACGCCTGTAATCCCAGCACTTTGGGAGGCCGAGGCGGGCGGATCACAAGGTCAGGAGTTTGAGACCAGCCTGACCAACATGGTGAATCCTCATCTCTACTAAAAATACAAAAATTAGCCAGGCATGGTGGTGGGTGCCTGTAGTCCCAGCTACTCGGGAGGCTGAGGTGGGAGAATCGCTTGAACCCGGGGGGTGGAGGTTGCAGTGAGCTGAGATCATGCCACTGCACTCCAGCCTGGGTGACAGTGAAACTCCGTCTCAAAAAAAAAAAAAAAAGGAACAATGCCATCTGGTACCAATGCAGGATAACAGTTGTTTCTCAGGGGACATAGGAAAATGGGGTTTGGGGGACCCAGGTTCCTGCTAAGGAACTGGCAGTGCTCTTCACTGACTATGAAGTCCAGGGGCGGGGGCAGTGGTCTGAGGTTCCTTTTATTTATTTTTTGAGACGGAGTCTTGCTTTGTCGCCCAGGGTGGAGTGCAGTGGTGCGATCTCGGTTCACTGCAACCTCCGCCTCCTGGGTTCAAGCAATTCTCCTGCCTCAGCCTCCCAAGTAGCTGGGATCACAGGCGCCCGCCACATGCCCGGCTAATTTTTTGTATTTTTAGTAGAGACGGGGTTTCACCATGTTAGCCAGGATGGTCTCGATCTCCTGACCTCGTGATCCGCCCGCCTCGGCCTCCCAAAGTGCTGGGATTACAGGCGTGAGCCACCGCGCCCGGCCGTTCCTTTTATTTTTATACTGTATGTAGAGGTAAGATATGTGTAATATACCTTACACATGTATATGTAACATGTATGTTCCACATATTTTGGTATGTGTCCAATAGTATATTAAAACAATTTTAAAAGCCACAGGGAGATGAGGGCCTGAAGGGATTTCTTTTTTTCTTTCTTCTTCTTTTTTTTTTTTTTTTTTTGAGACGGAGTTTTGCTCTTGTTGCCCAGGCTGGAGTGCAATGGCATGATCTCGGTTCACTGCAACCTCCACCTCCCAGGTTCAAGCAATTGTCCTGTCTCAGCCTCCTGAGTAGCTGGGACTACAGGCGCCCGCCACCACGCCCAGCTAATTTTTGTATTTTTAGTAGAGATGGGGTTTTGCCACGTTTGCCAGGCTGGTCTTGAACTCTTAACCTCAGGTTATCTGCCTGTCTCGGCCTCCCAAAGTGTTGGGATTACAGGCATAAGCCACCACGCCCAGCCAGGATTTCAATGAAGAAATGCTTTTACCCTAAAGATGAAGTCCCCAGACAGAAGGTGCTCATTGGTGCTATCAACATTTGGTGATTGGTTCAGTTTAGATATCACCTCCTGGTGGGAGCAGCTTCATGGGTGCCCATCTCCTTACATCCCTCCCAGTCCCATGTCTCAACCTTTGGAACATGCATGACCCTGTATCATGACCTGCTGTCCTGCATGTCCTCTAGACTGTCAACTTCGGGGGCAGAGTCTGGGTGCCTGGCCCATAGCAGGTGCTTCAGGAAGCCTCAAGGGCCATCGCTCCAGGGACCCCTGGCAACGGAGGGAAGAATAAAAGCAGTCACAGGTGGGTTTCTCCCCTAAGGATGGAAGCAGCTCAGCAACAGAGTCCTGGTAGAGGCAAGATTGCATTCCACATTCCAGAGGAAGTCTTTGCCTTGAAACTATGTACCAAAAGTAACAGAAACATAATAGACATGCTTTCCTTTTTAAGTTTGCTGGATTCTCCTGGGATACAGTGAAGCTCCAGCAAAAACCTCTCTCCTCAGCTAGTTCAGGCCTGGAAATGGCCACTTGAGGGTTTCCCTAAGCACCCGAAACTCAGTGAGCCCCCAAGTGACCTCATCTCCCAGTCCCCAACTCAGAGAGACCCAAAAGCTACAATTTTCTTTGACTGTATCGTCAGACCCACTTCCTCTCTCCAACTCAACTGCCACTATTCTCGTCCTAGTCTGAATCACATGTGACAATCATGACTACAATTTTTTTTTTTTTTTTGAGATGGACTCTTGCCAGGCTAGAGTGCAGTGGTGTGATCTTGGCTCACTGCAACCTCCGCCTCCCGGGTTCAAGTGATTCTCCTGCCTCAGCCTCCCGTGTAGCTGGGACTACAGGAGTGCGCCAGCATGCCCAGCTAATTTTTGTATTTTTAGTATTGACGGAGTTTCAACATGTTGGCCAGGATGATCTTGATCTCTTGATCAAGATTCGCCCGCCTCCGGCTTCCAAAGTGCTGGGATTTCAGGCGTGAGCCACCGCGCCCGGCCCGTTAGGGTGTCTTTGAAGCCACGCTTCGCTCTGGGTTTCCCCCTTTCCTCTTCGGTTGCTCCGTGTCCGATCTCTTTTCTGGACCCTTCTCCCACCCAAAGTAAGTGCTGGGTGTTCCCGCAGATGCTATCCTGGGCTCGCTTCTGTCCTCATTCTAAGGGATTACAGTCTCCTGTCACCTGTATCAGGGAGGGTCCATCTACAGGAAAAAGACACCACTTTTGCAATTTTAAGGAAAAGGATTAAAACAAGGATTGGCCGGGTGCGGCGATGCGCGCCTGTAGTTCCACTTTTCCGGAGGCTGAGGTGCGAGGATCGCTTGAGCTGGGGGGTGGGGGTAGGCGAGACCAGCCTGGGCAATATAGGGAGACCCTGTCTCTTAAAAAAAAAAAAAAAAGAAAGAAAAAAGAAAAAAAGAAAGAAAGAAAAGAAGAGAGCAACAACAACAAAAAATAAATAAATAAATAAAAACGGACGGGCGAACGCGTAGGGTGCGCGCAGGGTTTCGCGGAGCCTCCCTGTCCCTCTTGTCTAGTCCTAGTAGGTCTAGCTGGGCCCCATCCCCTTTCCCACTCGGAGTGTGAGTGCCTGGAGACACGTACAGCCAATCAGTGAGAAGGAGTGGCCGCGAGTGGCATGCACTTGGTCCAATTACCTGCGGCCCTGCCAGCCGGCCCGCGCTTGGGCCAATGGAGGTGCGAGGCGGGGCTCAGGCGGGGGCAACGGTCACCTGATCCGCGGCTGTCGAGGCCACTGAAGCAGTGGAGGCTGAGGCTATGATGGCGGCCACGGCGACGGCTCGAGTGCGGATGAGGCCGCGGTGCGCCCAGGCGCTCTGGCGGATGCCGTGGCTGCCGGTGTTTTTGTCGTTGGCGGCGGCGGCGGCGGCGGCGGCGGTGGCAGCGGCGGAGCAGCAGGTCCCGCTGGTGCTGTGGTCCAGTGACCGGTGAGCGGGCCGGGGTGGGATGCGCTGTGGCGGCTGAGGCGCCCTCGCCCGACTCCGACTCCGGCGCTGTCCTACGCGAGGGGTGGTGAGGCCCAGAGGTGGACTGTTCTTTGCTCGGGGGTCGCAGCGAATCTGCCGGCAACAGAGCTCCAGTCCACATGCGCCCCCGTCTGACAGCACCTCTTCTGTCCCCTGCCAGGGACTTGTGGGCTCCTGCCGACACTCATGAAGGCCACATCACCAGCGACTTGCAACTCTCTGCCTACTTAGATCCCGCCCTGGAGCTGGGTCCCCGGAATGTGCTGCTGTTCCTGCAGGACAAGGTGCGCCTGCCCCAGCCCACTCTCCCCCGGTCATCGGGAGGCAGCCAGGAACCCCTCCCCCCATGACACTGACGCCCATTCCCCAAGGGAAGCTTCAGTGACCTTGTCCCAACCGTAGGGAGGTGTGGGTCATCTCATGGGAAGGCCTGTAGTAAACGCTTCAGTGGGCATGGCGACAGCCTCGGAAATGGCACCAACTTGATTGGAGGAAGTGACGGGTCAGAGGCCAGGTACCTACTGATTACCAAGCACTTTGGATATCTGACTTACTCCAATATGGTGGGTGGGGATTATTGTTCCTGTTCGTTTATAAATGAGAAGACTGAGGCTGGAGGTTAAGTGACTTGCCCAAGCTCATACAGCTAATGGGTGGCACAGTTGTAATTCTAGCTGTGATGATCATAATAATGATAATTGGAAAATGATCACCTGTTTAGTGCTTTGTAGGCACTTGCTATACTGATGTCATTATCTCGGTTTTACTGCCAAGGAAAGTAAGGTTTGTCGAGATACAATGTTTCACTACAGTTGATAGACACCACTTTGGTTCCAGCCTGAGTCTGTCAATCCTCCCTCCCAATTGGAGCTCATAACCTGCATGCTGTTTTCCCTCCCATCCAGGATCTTTGCCCCCAAGCAGGCGTGCAGACCATGAGATGATTCTAAGATAGCAAGCGTCTGCTAGGCCCTCCCTTGTTGGTGGCCTGTATGGCTCATTGCCCTTGTAGTCTCCCTTGGTTGCTGTGTGGGCAGATGGTGGCCTGAAGTCTTTTCAGGAGGTGGTAAATAATATAGTCAGATAGGAACTGAGTCCTAGTTCCACCATGTAACCAGCCATTGGAGGCATGAAATAATCTTTGTCAATGACAGTTTCTACATCTGTAAAATGAAGACACCACCTACATCAGAGGGCTGTGAGGGGGAATTCTTTTTTTTTGTTTTTTGTTTTTTTGAGACAGAGTCTCGCTCTGTTGCCCAGGCTGGAATGCAGTGGTGCAATGTAAGCTCAATGCAACCTCCACCTCCTGGGTTCAAGCAATTCTCTGCCTCAGCCTCCTGAGTAACTAGGATTACAGGGCACCTGCCACTGCGCCCGGCTAATTTTTGTATTTTTTTTTTGTATTTTGAGTAGAGACAGGGTTTCACCATGTTGGCCAGACTGGTCTTGAACTCCTGACCTCGTGATCAACCCACCTCGGCCTCCCAAACTGCTGGGATTACAGGCATGAGCCACCGCGCCCGGCCTGTGAGGGGGAATTCTTATAAGCCACATAAAACATCTAGCCAGGATCCCCCAGTCTTTCGGCATTCACCCATTCATTCATTTGTCCAATATGGAAAGCCTACTATGTGCCAGGTATTATGAAGTGTTGGGAATACGGCAGTGAGCAGAAGAACCCAATCCCCCACCGTCAGGAAGCTGACATTCTCATGAGGGTGACCAGTAAATACTAAGTTGGTATATTATATGATGTCAGTGTTATAGTCTTTAGGGAAGGAAACAGGCTAAGGGGACAGAGTGACTGGGATGCTGTTTTAGATAAGGGTGGTCAGACCAGGCCTCACTGAGGAGGTGAGGAGGTGATATCTGAGCAGAGATCTTAATGGAGGGAGGGAGCCGTTGGGGGAAGGACATTCCTGGAACAGCAAATGCAAGGGCCCTGGGCGAGGTGTGCTCTTGGCAAGCTCAAGGAAGACCTGGTGTGACTGGAGCACAGTGAGTGAGAGAAAGGGGTAGGAGATGTAGGAGATGGTTCTCAGGTGGCCAGGCAATGAAGTAGGACCTTGTAGGCCATGAGGGGGAAGGTCAGGTGCAGTTCTAAATGTGTAAGAAAGCCTTGGGTAATGTGGAGCAGGGAGTGGTGTGATTTCTCAATTAAAGAAAGCCCACAGGAACCACCAGCAACTCCTGGGCTTTCCGACTGGGAGCCCGGGCGGCCAAACAGCAGCAAGGTCCTGCCCACAAGGGAGGGGAGACTGGGCGAGTGTATATACCAAACAGGTTAGGGAAGCTGATTAAAATCTCCTCAGGGCCTAACTGGGAAAGGCCAGAGGAAGCTGGAGATTGGAGTAGGGGGTAGGAGCGAAAGGACAAAGGACATCTGTAAGTTGTATAGAAAAAGGGATGGGGTCAGGGCCACTGTGGTCCTAAGAGCTCAAAAGACTTCAGTGCTTCCTCCGCATGTTCTGAGATCTCACCTCTCTCCCATTCCACCAAAAGCAAGTGGGGTGACGGTCCTGTCCAGACTGGACATAGCCAACTCCCATTTTCTCTGGCTGGGAGGCCTGCTGCAAATGCTCTTGCCTGCCCCACCCCCTCCCCACAGCTTCCCTGTTCCCTCCCCAGTTCCTCTTGTCTGTAGGGCGGGTAAGGCAGCTGACTCCTACTCCTGAGGTTACCACAAATCAGCTGCCTACAGATCTCCCCACCCCCATGACTGCCTTCTATGTCTTCTCACCCTGCCTTGACAGTGCTGGAGGGAAGAGACGAGTCTCCCACCCACCACCACCAACACACAGTCGCGCTCCACTATACCGAACCTGACTCTCAGTGAGACTTTGCTGGCCCTGAGAATGCACGGGGAAGGTGGCTGTCCCCTGCCTTGGCCCCCATTCCTTGTCAAACCTCCTCAGATGTCTCCCCTGTTTCCCTATTAGCTGAGCATTGAGGATTTCACAGCATATGGTGGTGTGTTTGGAAACAAGCAGGACAGCGCCTTTTCTAATCTAGAGGTAAGAGTCCTCTCCCAGCCAGGGGCCATGGGGGACATTCTGTGCTTCTCCCAGCATAAGAACTGTACTCTTACCTCATATCAGGGTTACTTGGGTCTGAGTCTCCTCTGGGCTGCCTCCTCCCTCCCCCCCCCCCCCCGCAAACAAACAACAACAACAACAACAACAAAACCACCTCATACTCTTAGCAGAGACACTGGCTTTGGGGTAGAAAGGCCTGGGGCCTGAATGTCAGGGGCTGGGGTGTGGGCCATTTTCTTGGTGAGCCTTTGTGGGTATGGCTTGCCAGAGGAAACCTGCCAGAGAGGTTTGGGGGGCTGGCCCAGGCCCACTGGCCCCTGGCTAACTCACCTTTTGCCTCTCCCCTGTCACCAGAATGCCCTGGACCTGGCCCCCTCCTCCCTGGTGCTTCCTGCCGTTGACTGGTATGCAGTCAGCACTCTGACCACTTACCTGCAGGAGAAGCTCAGGGCCAGCCCCTTGCATGTGGACTTGGCCACCCTGCGGGAGCTGAAGCTCAACGCCAGCCTCCCTGCCCTGCTGCTCATTCGCCTGCCCTACACGGCCAGGTACTGCCCACATGGCCCAGCCACCAGCCTCGGGGTCCACAGAGCAGCAAGGCCCTGGGCTATGGCATGTGGTGGCACCATTCGACCAAATATGCCAGTACTCCCCACCCCCTCACAGCCCTTCTAGAAGGTGCCGTGTGTGGCCAGAAGAGGTGGGGAGGGCCTCTTCTGTGATTCAGGAGTTGGTGCCTAGCTCCAGAAATGAGGCAGATGTGAGCCCTGTGGGTGGGGAGCTTTCTCACCTAGCCAGGCCCTTGTCACAGAGCAGGTGGCTAGGACTTGAGTGTGACTGAGAAGCCTCGGGGTGAGATGGGCTTCCAGGAGTGGGCACTGAGGTAAGAGTGTGCAGGCTTGGTGTGTGGGGCTAGTGGGGAGGAGAAGCTGGGGCGGGGGAAGGGTAGTAGGCAGCACAGGTCCAGGCCGCCTGAGGACTCTGGTGCTCTGTTTGTCTTCCATAGCTCTGGTCTGATGGCACCCAGGGAAGTCCTCACAGGCAATGGTGAGTAGAATCAGGGAGGATGCACATCCTCACCTAGCCCTTGGGCGGGGACCACAGACAGTTGGCCTGCAGCTCCTCAGCCTCCTCACTCCCAGGGTGGCCCTCCTGCTTCTCGGGGCAGCTGACAGTGGAGCAGGGAAATGCTGGCTCCCAGGACCAGCCAGGGACCACCTAGCAGAGGACCCTGTCCAGCCAGACCCCACTTGGCAGAGGGGGGGCCCTCTGTGCTGGAGGCTATGGAGCCAGTTTCTGTGCATGCAGCGTGAATCCTAGAGTTATGGGTTTAATAAGACTGCAGACATTTGGAAAAACAATTCTGGGGACTTACCTATTTGCAATAAAGAACAGTCATTCCCCATGGAAAGGCAGTCACAAACCTTTCATGGGTGGATGCGGAGTTTTCTGTATTGATATGTATTTTCTCGTGTCACATAGGTAGGGCTTGGCATTAGGAAGTTGATGACCAAAGCCACAGTTGTCCACGGGGGAGGCTAGGAATGGGGGTGGGATGAGAAATAGCTGCTCCTAAGGATCCTCAGTGGAAAGTAATAACACCACTTTCAGATGGTCTAGAAGGTTTCTAAAGCAGACGGTGGGGAGTGTTTCTTTACACAGGGTGCCTGGTGACTTGACTCTCTGCTCTCCTTGTTGACCCTCAGATGAGGTCATTGGGCAGGTCCTGAGCACACTCAAGTCTGAAGATGTCCCGTACACAGCGGCCCTCACAGCGGTCCGCCCTTCCAGGGTATGTGCCCTTCCAGCAGGGGCTCTGGGGCATGCAGGGAGAGGCAGTGTGGTGAGTCTGTCTGGAGGTGGGGGGTGTATGCCACAGGCAGGCTGTCCGGGAGGCCCAGCATAGCGGAAGCATCAGGCACAGAACCCCTGTGGTGTGACTATTTGGAGTGGCTTGTCCCTGGGCTGACTCTGGGGGAGGACTAGGATGAGTACTCAAGTGCTGCCTCCCCATTCCAGGGGCAGCTTTCCATCTCGTCCTTTGAGGCTTGTGGGTGGCAGACTTGGACACTAAGTCTAAATGACCCTAAGTTTGAGGGACTAGGAACGTCATCAGGGTTTAGGGGCCATCAGGGAAAGCTTTCTGGAGGAAAGGCCTCCTCTGGCTGGCGGGACTTTGAGATAGTGGACAGGGTGTCCTGTCGGGAGAGGAGGGAGGGCACGACAGCTGGGTTGGAGTATGACAGTCTCCCAGGGCTGCTGAAAGAAGGCTGGTTGGGTGTTTCTGCAGGTGGCCCGTGATGTAGCGGTGGTGGCTGAAGGGCTAGGTCGCCAGCTGTTACAAAAACAGCCAATATCACCTGTGATCCATCCTCCTGTGAGTTACAATGACACTGCTCCCCGGATCCTGTTCTGGGCCCAAAACTTCTCTGTGGCGTACAAGGACCAGTGGGAGGACCTGACTCCCCTCACCTTTGGGGTGCAGGAGCTCAACCTGACTGGCTCCTTCTGGAATGACTCCTTTGCCAGGCAAGGGCACTAGGCTGGGGAGGACTGTGCCACCACAGGTGACCTTCCCACCACTGTGAGTCGCAGGTGGGGCAGGGAGCCAGGGTCAGGTCTGTGTGTTGGGGTGGGGATGGCCATGGTCTGGTTGGGGTCTGGGCAGTGTGAGGATGTAGGAGGTGTCATGGCGGGGGGTGCTGTTGGAGGGGAGTTGCTCAGACTTCTGCCTCCCCATGCTTGTGAGTCTTTGGTTGGGACCTTGGTTGTTAACACCTCCCCCTTGAGCAAAACTTCTGGGACTTTGTGTGGGCAAATGCCAGGCCAGCTACCTGAGGCATTTATGGGGCAACCATGCCCTTCTGTTTGCTCTCACCCCCAAAGCCCAGCCCAGGCACCTTAGTGACCCTAAGAGGGAGTAAAAGGAGAGGTAGTGAGCTCAGGGGAACCAGAGGAAGGACCCCCATGCTGGTGGCAAGGGGAACCTGGGTCCTGGCTTCCAGCTCTGTTCTGGGCTTGCAATGTGACTGGATCCTCAGTTTTCCTATCTGTCAAGTGGGGTCACTGCTTCTTCAGGTGGCTGCAAGGACCCAAGGCAGCTTAGGTAAGAGCAGAGCTGAGGAACTTGTTCCTCTAAGATGCCAAAGGCCCTCCCAGAGCCTCATGGTGCACCTCTTTCTCTGCCTCCGCAGGCTCTCACTGACCTATGAACGACTCTTTGGTACCACAGTGACATTCAAGTGAGTCCTGGGGTGGTTGAGGTGTGGGGAGGCTGGTGTGGCCCCAGCCTCCCCAGCTCACCTGACATCCCTGCCACCTTCCCCAGGTTCATTCTGGCCAACCGCCTCTACCCAGTGTCCGCCCGGCACTGGTTTACCATGGAGCGCCTCGAAGTCCACAGCAATGGCTCCGTTGCCTACTTCAATGCTTCCCAGGTCACAGGGCCCAGCATCTACTCCTTCCACTGCGAGTATGTCAGCAGCCTGAGCAAGAAGGGCAGTCTCCTCGTGGCCCGCACGCAGCCCTCCCCCTGGCAGATGATGCTTCAGGACTTCCAGGTATGGCGCAGGGGTGGCCCAGCTTCAGGTGGGGGAGCCCAGGCTGGTGTTTGAGAAACGAAGAGAGGCTTGGGCTTGGGAGTCCTGTCCCTGCGCTGCCCTTGTCCCAGTCCTTGCTGGGCCTCCCAACGGTCCTTTCTGACCCGTGTCTGTGTGTCTGCCAGATCCAGGCTTTCAACGTGATGGGGGAGCAGTTCTCCTATGCCAGTGACTGTGCCAGCTTCTTCTCCCCTGGCATCTGGATGGGGCTGCTGACCTCCCTGTTCATGCTCTTCATCTTCACCTACGGCCTGCACATGATCCTCAGTCTCAAGACCATGGATCGCTTTGATGATCACAAGGGCCCCACCATTTCTTTGACCCAGATCGTCTGACCCTGTGCCAGTCGGGGGTTGAGGGTGGGACAGTGTCCGTGTTGTTGCTTTCCCACCCTGCAGCACACTGGACTGGAGCTTCCCTCTTCCTACCGCAGCATGAACCCCAAGCTCCCCTCAGCCCATCTTGCTCCCTCTTCAGCCTGCTGAGGAGCTTTCCTGGGCTGCCCCCATCTCTCCCAACAAGGTGTACATATTCTGCGTAGATGCTAGACCAACCAGCTTCCCAGGCTTAGTCGCTGTGAGGCGTAAGGGACATGAATTCTAGGGTCCCCTTTCTCCTTATTTATTCTTGTGTCTACATCATCCCTGGCTGTGGATAGTGTTTTTGTGTAGCAAATGCTCCCTCCTTAAGGTTATAGGGCTCCCTGAGTTTGGGGTGTGGAAGTTCTACTTAACTGTCCTGCTTGGCTGTCGTTATCGTTTTCTGGTGATGTTGTGCTAACAATAAGCAGTACACTGGGGTTTATTTCTGTGGCCTGAGAAGGAAGGCACCTCCACAGGTGGGCTGGGTGCAATCGTCGGCTGTCTGGCATGTTCCCACCGGAAGTGCCTGGCAGGAGCAGGGGGTGCTCGGTTGTTTCCTTCCTAATAAAGTAAACGAGGATCGCCATGCGTTGGGCCTCTTGTCGCTCATTTCTGCGCTGAGCTTTTGGCGCGTGCTCGCCAGAGGTATGCGGGAGGATGGAGCCTGGAGAGGGGGAGGCTAGGAGGCATCCCCGGAGACCGGGAGGGGCTTTAGTAAGCTGGGCCCTAACCGCTTAGGGCAGGGAGGGGTGGTCGGGCCGAGTCCCGGTGCGCTTCGGCGTCTCAGGAGGCTGTAGTGACAATGGCAGCCTTCGCGTCGTGAGGGAGCCGCCCCCGGCTGCCGCAGCGGCGCGCGTCCGGTCGCGGGGCCGCGCCGAGACTCCGGGGGGGCGGGGCGGGCGCGCGCGGGGCGGGCGCGCGCGGGGCGGGGCGGGGCGGGTGGGGCGGGGCGCGCGCGGCTCCCGCGCATGGATCCTTCCCGGGCCGCAGCACCGGCCGCCGGCCCGCCCCGCCCGCCCCGCCCCGAGCCTCTCTGGACTCTCGGCGAGCAACGTCGCCCGCGGAGCCGCGCTGGTGCTGTGGCCCGGGCCCTGGCAGCCCTCCCGGGAGGCGAGCCGGGAAGGCGGTGTCCCCTGCCGGGTGCGGCGGGGCGCGGGAAGAGGCGGGACTCTTTGACGCGGCGGAGGGGTCGGGCGGCGGCCGACGCTCCGCCATCTTTGGTCCAGTGCGGTGGCGGCAGCGGCGGTGGCTACTGCTGCGGTGAAGGAGGAGGAGGAGCCGAGCGGGCGCTGCCACTGAGGCCTGACCATGGACGAGGAATACGATGTAATCGTGCTGGGGACCGGCCTCACCGTAAGTGCGGCCCCGGGCGCCCTTGGCCCTGCGTCGTGCCCTCGCCATTCCCCGCGATGATGCGGCCGCCGGCCCATCCTCCGGTCACTGCCATCTTCTGCGCTCGGCTCCCCGAAAAGCCGGCGCCGTGCCCACCCCGCTGCTCCCCCCGCGATGTCGCCTCTGTTCGTTGCCATGACCCCATCTCCCCGAAGGGGCCCCCTTCCTGGCCGCCCCCTGGCCTACCCGGGTCCGACCCCCGGCGCTCTCCCATCTTCCCTACCCCTGCCCTCTGGACCGGAAAACGCACCCCCACTCGGCCCGTTGCCCCCGACCCCGCCCACCCGTCGCCCCCACCCCGCCCACCCGTCGCCCCCACCCATCAAGGCATCCAACCCGTCGCCCGCACCCATCGCCCGCCTAGCGTTGCCTCCCAGCGTCCCTTCCCATCTTGCGCTAATCCCTGTGAGGATGAAGTATAAGGACCTGGGGTCAGGGGGCCTCGCCAGGGTGGGCTCTCAGCCCACCCCCTCGTCGTCTTCTGGGGCCAGGGGATCCAGGGAATGTTCCAGAAGGAGCAGCAGTGGGGGCAGTAAGCACATTCCTGCAACCCCACCTCGGTTGCCCATGGAGACCTCAGGCTGAGTAGCATCTGCAGCCTTTGTCCTTGGGCTAGTGACAGTGACTGGTGAGGGTGTTTATCTTCCCCCTTTCCCCGAAAATCCCGTTGGCCCACTCCCCTGAGAGACTCTTCTCCCTCGGTCCAGACCCAGATGCCCCTCCTCAGCGGCAGGGGCTCCTGCTCTTTGAAGAAAGAGCAGTCCAGGGTGGGGCCTACAATTTCAAGGACTGTGCTAAGCCTTTCTTTGCTTCCCTTTGGAGTGTCCTTCGCAGTCCAGCTGGGTCCCCTCTGTGCCACATTGTGTTTTATCCGCCTTTTTGTGCGGCTCTGCGTAGGTAGATGCCTCTCGGCGTGTTGGTACTGGAAGGCCATCCTGTGTCTGCTGGATGCCCTGCCTACCTCAAAGCCTCCGTTATTTCACTGTCTGCCTTGTGAGGGGGACGGGTCTCCTTTACCCCGCAAGGTTGCAATGGAGAGTGTGGTCGGATGAAGCCATCACCCCAATTTTAGGCGAGGCAACTAGCCGGTGGGGGTGGTGGGTGGAAGGAGCTGTCCACTGAGGCAGGTTTGGGTGGGGAACAAATCAGGGCTGCTGGTAGGAGCAGAGGAAGGTGGGAGTGCAGTGGATTGTGTGGCCCTCCCCCAGGAATGCATCTTGTCGGGCATCATGTCTGTGAACGGGAAGAAGGTGCTGCACATGGACCGGAACCCCTACTACGGGGGCGAGAGCTCCTCCATCACACCCCTGGAGGAGGTGAGGCTGCCTGGGCCCAGGCCCATCCCTGTTAACCTCCCACACAGCGGCACAGGGTGGAAGTAGCTCTCCAGGTGCCTGGAGCAGGAGGAGGTGGTCCCTGAGGTGTCTCTCTCTCCCTTCTGCTTACAGCTGTATAAGCGTTTTCAGTTGCTGGAGGGGCCCCCTGAGTCCATGGGCCGAGGCCGAGACTGGAACGTTGACCTGATTCCCAAATTCCTCATGGCTAACGGTGAGGGACAGGAAGGAGGTATTGCAGGTCGGGGGTGATAGGGAAGACCTAAGGACAGTCAGGCTCCAAAGGAGGCGCAGCCAGACCAGCTAGAACCTCTGGAGAGAGCCGTGCTGATGTTGCCCTTGTGCACCCCCACAGGGCAGCTGGTAAAGATGCTACTGTATACAGAAGTGACTCGCTACCTGGATTTCAAGGTGGTGGAGGGCAGCTTTGTCTACAAGGGGGGCAAGATCTACAAAGTGCCGTCCACTGAGACTGAGGCCTTGGCTTCCAGTGAGTGTGGGCCCCCTGAGCCAGAGAAATCATGGGGTGGCAGGGAAGCCAACTGTCTTTGGGATGGGTGGCTGTCCAGAGTAAGGCACCCCTTTGTCCAAAGTCACATTCCCCCATGAAGGACCAGAGGCCCTTCACTCTGTATTCCCTCTGCCCCATGTCATGCCGCATGGCTGGCTGCCAAGAGGGAGGTCCCCACGCAGCAGGGATGTGACGTGGAGGGGAACGGGACTCCTTTTGAAAGACTTGAGCGTGGCCAGGCGCGGTGGCTCATGCCTGTTAATCCCAGCACTTTGGGAGGCCTAGGCGGGTGGATCACGAGGTTAGGAGTTCAAGACCAGCCTGGCCAACATGGTGAAACCCCGTCTCGTCTCAAAATACAAAAAATTAGCTGAGTGTGGTGGCACACACCTGTAATCCCAGCTACTCGGGAGGCTGAGGCAAGAGAATGGTTTGAACCCGGGAGGTGGAGGTTGTGGTGAGCCGAGATCACACCACTGCACTCCAGCCTGGGCGATAGAGCAAGACTCCATCTCAAAAAACAACAACAACAAAGAAAACTTGAGCCTTTGGCAGGGGCTCCACTGGATCCTCAAGACATCCCCAAGTGTCCAAGCCAGGAAAGCCCTTAGAGTCCATCCAGGCCAATCCCCTCTTCATCCTGGTGGGGAAACTGAGGCTAAAAAGGGTGGAGAGGTTAACCTAAGGTCACAGGACAGCTGGGCTGGGAGTGGGGGTGCCTGCCCTGCTGAGATGGAGAGTTTTGTGCTGCGTTGGTGCAGAACCTCCTCCCGCCACCTTCCTTAGATCTGATGGGTATGTTTGAGAAACGGCGCTTCCGCAAGTTCCTGGTGTTTGTGGCAAACTTCGATGAGAATGACCCCAAGACCTTTGAGGGTGTTGACCCCCAGACTACCAGCATGCGTGATGTCTACCGGAAGTTTGATCTGGGCCAGGATGTCATCGATTTCACTGGCCACGCCCTGGCACTCTACCGCACTGATGAGTGAGGGGAAGCTGGTGTGGCGGCAGCCCCCTCGCCCGGCCCACCTCCTGCCCTCTCCACACCTGCCTGTTGTCCCCCTGCCCTGCATGTTCCTTGTACTCAGCCATAGGCTCACCTATCACCCTTTCCATTTCCCCCTTGCATTTGATCCTCATCTTCCCCAGGCCATTCAGGGTGGTGGGAAGACTGGCCTGGTACCTGGTACCTGGGTGGGGGTAAGTCAGGGGTGCTGCTACTGGAGCATCTTCCCTAACTCCTGTCCCCCAGCTACCTGGACCAGCCCTGTCTTGAGACCATCAACCGCATCAAGTTGTACAGTGAGTCCCTGGCCCGGTATGGCAAGAGCCCATATTTATACCCGCTCTACGGCCTGGGCGAGCTGCCCCAGGGTTTTGCAAGGTGAGGACGTGGGTTTTTTCAGTTGGCATGGCTGAGTAGGACTAGGGCCAGGAGTGGAGATGGCCCCCTTGAGCATTTCCCTGGTAGCATTTCCTCCTTTCCAATTCGTGATCTTCATTTACTTCACTCCATCCTTGGGTGATGAGGGCACAACCCCAGTGCACTGAAGTACAGAAGTCTCCACACTTGAAGAACCAAGTTTCCACAAATGTGACTTGCTCAGTTCCCGGCAGCACCAGGACTGGGCCCAGGGCCCCAGAACCTTGAGTCAGGGCTTCGCTGGGAGGTGACCTATCTTGAGAGGGTCCATCCTGGTCCTTCAGGCTGTCTTGGTGCAGAGCACTGCTCCCTCATGCCCCCTTCTGCTGGTCCTTGGCAGTGTATTCTGGGCAGAAGAAGCTCCAGAGAGGAAAGAGCCCGCTGAGATGGGGCCAGAGTTCACGGCAGTGACACAGCTGGGATGAATCCCGGCGTCTCCTGCCTGCTGCCTGCCTGGGGCAGCCTTTTTTGCACCTTGGTGGAGGGAGGGTGACAGTGGAATTGGTCCCCGTTTCTCCTGGGAGGGGCCTTCACCAGGGCTGTTCTCACCACAGATTGAGTGCCATCTATGGGGGGACGTATATGCTGAACAAACCTGTGGATGACATCATCATGGAGAATGGCAAGGTGGTGGGCGTGAAATCTGAGGGAGAGGTGAGCCTGTCTGGTGCAGTGCAGTCACCATGGTTGAGGCAGGGCTTGGTCACCTTCTTTTCACTGTGCTGCCGGGTCTCCTGCTGCACAGCCCCGAGGGTCTTGGAGCTGGGAACTGGGCGTTCAGAAGTCTTCAGAGCCATGAATGTGGGTGAGGGGCTATTTCAGAGGCCACACGCCATGTCTGTAGTGCAGAAAGTGTACTTGATCACGGGGCATCTGGGAGGCGGGGGCGGGCACCCAGCCTATGGGTCAGGGCCCACCTCTGTGAGCTGCAGGGCAGGGCCATGCATTCAGGAGGGGCAGTAGTGATGGCTCCGAGGAGTGCCTTGTCTGCCAGAGCTGCCTACCTTTGCTGTGAACACAGCCCCAAGACTACCTAAGGGAGTGATCTGACGGGCGAGGATTTCTGGTGCCTTCTCAGGTGGCCCGCTGCAAGCAGCTGATCTGTGACCCCAGCTACATCCCGGACCGTGTGCGGAAGGCTGGCCAGGTTATCCGCATTATCTGTATCCTTAGCCACCCCATCAAGAACACCAACGATGCCAACTCCTGCCAAATAATCATCCCCCAGAACCAGGTCAACAGGAAGTCAGGTAGGCCGGGTGCTGGTACAACTTCCTCTAGGGTGTTCTCTTTGGGGTTACCCTTTCTCTCCCCATCAGTGTCGGAGCTCCCTGCCTTACCTCTCTGGAAAAAATTTGACCCACGTTGTAGTCACCACAACTTGGACCCCTAGGGTTTGGGTGGCCTGGACTCTTCCCCTCTGGGAGGGTGGCGGCTTGGATGCTACCTGCTTTGCGGGGCTGGGGAGGGGGCAGGTGGGCCAGACTTGTGTCCAGCCACTGGAACCCATCTCTGCGTATGGCCAGCGCCTCTGGCCCGAGTTGACGGACCTCTTCCTGTGGCCAGACATCTACGTGTGCATGATCTCCTATGCACACAACGTGGCGGCCCAGGGCAAATACATCGCCATCGCCAGCACTACTGTGGAGACCACGGACCCTGAAAAGGAGGTGGAGCCGGCTCTGGAGCTGTTGGAGCCCATTGACCAGAAGTGAGGGGCTGGGCTGAGCCCGAGAGGGAGAGGGAGGGAGCCCAGGAGCTGGGCTTAGGGACCAGGAAGGGCATGGCCCGTTGTGAGGCCTGTCCCCTCCCCTCTGTCTGCCCCTCAGGTTTGTGGCTATCAGTGACTTGTATGAGCCCATTGATGATGGTTGTGAGAGCCAGGTAAGCAGTTTGTCCCAGCCCTGGCTCCTGGCCGCCCCCCCAGGGCACCTGCCTGACTCACCCTGGGCGCTGGGCTTTGGCTGTTTCCAGGTATTCTGTTCCTGCTCCTACGATGCCACCACACACTTTGAGACAACCTGCAACGACATCAAAGACATCTACAAACGCATGGCTGGCATGGCCTTTGACTTTGAGAACATGAAGCGTAAACAGAACGACGTCTTTGGAGAAGCTGAGCAGTGATTGTGGCCGCCCCCAGCCCCTGCTGCCCCAGCCTGTGTCTGTTCTCCTAGAGGGCTCCAGCATCCTCTGCTTCCCCCACCACGTTCCCATCACCCACCTCATTGATCCACTGACCAAATCCTTAACCTTAGCGATGGTTTGGGAGATGGGGGGTTGGATAGCATCCTCTTTCTTGGCCCTTCCTTATCCTAGGAAAAGAGGGTTCCTCTCCTTGTGTGTGTCTCTTCCCCCCACCCCTAATTCTTCTGCTCTGTTCGGGAAGACGGGGAGGAAAAGGTGACTTCTGCCCCCACCGCTCTTACCCCCACTGTAGTGGCCTTTGGAGATGCCCCCACCTCCCCCCACCAACTCTTGGCGTGTTGGAGAGAAGGGGCCCTCCCAGCACAAAGTTGCATTCCTCCCCCCTAATTTATTCTAATTTATTAACTTCGACCCACCCTTTCTGAGCCTGCAGCCTTCCCGTGTGGCCTGGGGGCTGTAGAGTGAGCTGCCCCAGCCCTTGCCCAGCCTGGGGCAGTGGGGAAGGCTTGGGCGTGGCCCCATTGGAGGTTGATTTGCTGTTTTGTTTCTTGTCTTTGTGTTTGTGTTCTGTGGTACTTGCTGAGAGAAAAATGTGAGCAAAGCAGAAGGAGGTGGGAAAATGGACCCAAACCCCAGTGTGCCCTGCCCGTACCTTTCCTTTAGTGGTGGGAAACCCTTATCTTGCAAAGTGAATGTGTCCCCTTCCCCACCCTCTAGTGTATTTCACAGAAAACAAAACCTCCCAATAAAACGGTTGAAACCTGAACCTCTGGATCTTTACGGTTATCTCCCAAAAGCTGGGTACCTGGCAGGGCTTTGGCTGCCTGGGTTGGGGCTCTGGCTTAGCTTCACTCTGGACTGTAAAAGGTGGCAGTCGTCAGGGAATTCCTCACCCAGAGCACGCTGGGGCCAAACTGACTTAAAGCTTAAGGCTACCAGTGAGTTAATGCTGGCACCAGGACTGCAGCCCTCAGTGCTCAATGCAGGGGGAGTGCGGTGGGGGGCGGGTGTCAACGTGGAGAAAGCAGAGGGAGCGGGGGTCTTGGCCTCTGGCTTGAGAGGGCAGAGGGGACCCGGGGCCAGCCTTGGATGGGGTGAAGCAGGGGGACAGGGGTGCCAGTTTTCGGCTTAATGCGGGGGACCAGGGCCTGGCCTCAGGCAGGGAGGCAGCACGGGGACCAGCCTTGGGGTCAACAGGAGGAATTAGAGGGACCAGGGGCCCAGCCTTGGCTCGGGTTAACGTCGAGGCAGCGCGAGGGGCTGGGGGATTCAGCCTCCGGGGTCCACAGGAGCCGGCGGTGGGGGCTGGGATGGGAGTCCATGCAGGGTAAGGGGCGGTCTCCGGCGGGGTGGGGCGGGGTGGGGCGGGGCGGGCGGCGGTTACGCTCCGGGCCAGCTGGCGCGCGGAGGGGCGGGGTATCCGTGCGTCTCCTGGTGGCTGACGTCACGGCGCGGGCGTCAGCTGACTGTTCTGCTGCCGCCGCCGCTGCTGCTGCAGCTGAGACCCGGCTGGGCTGCTGTCGCTGTCGCCGCCGCCGCCGCTACCATGGCTCAATACAAGGGCGCCGCGAGCGAGGCCGGCCGCGCCATGCACCTGATGAAGAAGCGGGAGAAGCAGCGCGAGCAGATGGAGCAGATGAAGCAGCGCATCGCGGAGGTGCGAGCTGGGAGCCTCGGAGCATGCGCGCTGCCCAGGTCCCCTAGCTGCCTCGCGCCACGCTCCGGCCCTGGAAGCCCTGGGGCGGTGGCTTCGGAGCGCGGGCGGCGCGCCGGGGCGGGCCCCTGGCTCGCTGACTTCCAGCAGAGCACAGAAGCAAGCCGGCGAGTCTCATCAGTAAAATGGGCCCTGAGCCGGGCGTTCTCCGAGGCTGAGGCCACTGACTGGTGACCGACCTCCGGCAGGAGGGAGCCGAGCCAGTGTTTCTGTTGGGAGGCACGGCGGGGACAGGCCTCTCGTCGCCTCGCCTGGGCACCTAGCGCCCTGGCTCTGGCCCCTCGGCCCTCAGAGCCAGGCCTCTGCCCTGGTCCTATGGACACCGGGCAGGGCGGTTCCTCTCCCCCTGGAGAGGCGCGGGGAGGCCTGAGTCAGACCTGGCCAGGCCACTGGCCAGGAGGCTCCTTCCAGAACCCCTTGCATCTGTGAGGCAGGCATGAACCTCCCGGGCGCCAGCGGTTCATCCCCTGCTTCCCGTGAGTGGCCCGTGATGGTGGTGGTCAGGGAAAGAGCGTGGAAGAGCTTGATCCTTTTAGGGAGACTCACTCATCAGGACTCAGGGCTCCAGGAAAGAGCAGGCTCCTGCTTGGGGAACTGGGGAAACCTGGCCAGAGGAACCTTGAAATACCAAGTCCTTATTCCCTGGCCACAGTGTGTGAGCCGGGGTGCCCAGCAAGCAGAAGGTGTATTTGTCTGCCAGCCACCTTGGGAGGCCGCTGGTCAGCGAGGGCTTGACATGGTACCAAGTGGGATGGGGCTGGGGCCAAAGAGAGGCCTCCTGGGAAGCTGTTGATGACATTTGGGGGCCTAGAGGGAGGAAAATCACTCAGGGAGGGACCAGGCCCCTCAGCCACTCAGTTCTTGTTTGCCTTCTCCTGATACCCCTTGGCTTGGGCCTTGGAAGCTTCAGGGGCAGATTTGGACTGTAACCCAGGTCCCTGATGACCAACCTGCCTTTTCCACAGTGAGGGGTGACACTCATGGTGGCTGTCCCTCCCCGCAGGAAAACATCATGAAATCCAACATTGACAAGAAGTTCTCTGCGCACTACGACGCGGTAGAGGCAGAGCTCAAGTCCAGCACCGTGGGTGAGCAGGGTGCGGGTGCCCCTCACCCGGACCCTGGGCCACTCTTCCGCTGGCCCTGTGACTACCTTGCCCCTTGTGCCTCCTTGCTTCAAAGGTCTTGTGACCCTGAATGACATGAAGGCCAAGCAGGAGGCTCTGGTGAAGGAGCGGGAGAAGCAGCTGGCCAAGAAGGAGCAGTCCAAGGAGCTGCAGATGTGGGTCCTCTCGCCGCAGCCCTCAACATGGAGCTAGTGCTCACGGGGTCCCGGGGCCGGTCAGGCTCTTTTTGCACCCTGGGGGGAGACCCTGTCTCCTGCCTTGGGACAGGGGTAGCATCTAGCTTGCGATTTGCATTTCTCTCTCCTGTCTCCTTGGGTCCACGCTCACGTCTTCTCACCATGGCGGCTTGGCTTCTTTCTGACTCTCTAAATGCAGTGGGTCCTTTCCCTGCATCTGGTGCCTGAGCAGCCTGCATTCTCCCCATTCCTCTCTGTCCTGCAGCCCCTATGGCCCTCTGTGCTTACTGTTTGTAACAGAGCCCTCACCCATGAGCTTGAAGTGATCCAGGACAGCAGGACCCCTCTGGGGCACTGGGGACCCAGCCTAGGCTGGGCAGGACCCACATAGGGCACACAGGTCGTTCTGGGTCAAGGAAGGGGCTGGGTCAGGGTTGGGGAAGGACATGGTGTGTGATGGGGCCACCTGCACCTCGCTAGGAAGCTGGAGAAGCTTCGAGAGAAGGAGCGTAAGAAGGAAGCCAAGCGGAAGATCTCCAGCCTGTCCTTCACCCTGGAGGAGGAAGAAGAGGGAGGCGAGGAAGAAGAGGAGGTGGCTATGTATGAGGAGGAGATGGAAAGGGAAGGTGAGGGCTGGCTTGAGTCAGAGCCCCACCCGTGGCCCCTGGGGAGGGGTCCCCAGTGTGAGAGGCTGTCAGCAAAGCTGATGCCCTATCAAGATGGCTCCAAAAGCTGCCCTCCGGAGGCACCATGCACAGTAGACCAGGGAGGGGAGAAGCTGGTCTAGACCAGGCTGGCTGGGCACATTTTCTGTGATGATGGAAATGTTAGTCTGTGCCTCCCAATATGGTAGCCACTTGCTGCAGGTGATTTGTATGACTGGGGCACTAAATGGTTAATTCTATTTGATTTGTGTCAGCGTAAATGTATATAGTCACAGAAATTCCGTGGCTGCTAGTCAGACACTGCAGGTCTCAGCTGTGAGAACAAGGGGCTGTCAGGGAAAGCTCAGGATGGCTGGAGAGTGAGGGTAAAGCCAGCCTAGCTGCCATGTGTGCCACATACCTGTGCTGTGCCTGGCCGGGGCACATAGGGTGCTGTCCCTCTCCTGGTGGAAGTCACGGGTCACCATGCACTGAAGACACTACTCAGGGTTACTGCTCTGCTCAGAGCCCACGGGGCTAACCCAGGGGTCAGGGAAGGAGGGGAGGGTTGAGTTAGGCCCTAAGGATGAGGGGAATTGCATTAGCCAGAGAGACAGGAGGGGTGATGAGAAAGTATATGCCAGAAGTCCAGCGGGAAAGAGTGGGCACGTTTGAAGATTGGGAGCAAGTTGTGCCACGAGCCCCTGGAGGGTGTGGTGGCAGTTCCCCAGGGAATGGCGGAGGGAGAGAAGTGAGGCGGGATGGCGCTGTGTGGCTGTGGTAACAGTCTGGGTGCCATGGCTTTGAGGGAAGTGCGGGATTGTGGGGAAGAAGAACCTGCCAGCCACATGCCATTTGGGTTCTATGTTCCAGCAGCCACAGTAAAACAGAAAAAGAAGCAAGCAGGATTTTAGTATTACGTTGTATTTCACCCAGTGTATCCAAAATATCACCATTGTGGCACATGCACTAGCTGTAGTGCTCGGGTGCTGTGTGCAGCGGGAGCTACTGGTTTGTGTTTGTGTTTTTGTTTTGATTGTTGTTGTTTTGTTTTGTTTTGTTTTTTTTGAGACGGAGTCTCACTCTGTCGCCCAGGCTGGAGTGCAGTGGCCGGATCTCAGCTCACTGCAAGCTCCGCCTCGCGGGTTCACGCCGTTCTCCTGCCTCAGCCTCCCGAGTAGCTGGGACTACAGGAGCCCGCCACCTCGCCCGGCTAGTTTTTTGTATTTTTTAGTAGAGACGGGGTTTCACCGTGTTAGCCAGGATAGTCTCGATCTCCTGATCTCGTGATCCACCCGTCTCGGCCTCCCAAAGTGCTGGGATTACAGGCTTGAGCCACTGTGCCCGGCCTGTTGTTTTTGAGACAGTGTCTCCCTGTGGCCCAGGCTGGAGTGCAGAGGCGTGATCACAGCTTACTTCAGCCTTGACCTCCTGGACTCAAGGGGCCCTCCCACCTCAGCCACTTGAGTAGCTGGGACTACAGGCGCTTTGTATTTTTGTATTTTTTGTAGAGATGGAACCTCGCCATGTTGCCCAAGCTGGTCTCGAACTTGGGAGCTACTGGCGTGGACAGTGCAGGCCTGGGGGAAAGGTCACCCTCACTGTGTATCACTGGGGCTTTTACAAAACACTGCTTGGTGGGCTCTTCCCTCCCCCAACAGGCTCTGTTTAGGGGGCCCAGCCATAAGACCGTGACATCCATTTTTGTAAAGCTCTCCACATGATTCTAATCTGCAACCAGGCTCCAGAATCTCTGCCCTTGAGCATCAGGCTAAATAGTTTAGACTTGTCTTTGTTTTTTTTTGTTTTGTTTTTTGTTTTTGAGATGAGGTCTCACTCTGTTGCCCAGGCTAGAGTGCAGTGGTTTGATCACAGCTCACTGCAGCCCCAACCTCCCAGGCTCAAGCGATCCTCCCACCTCAACGTCCTGAGTAGTTGGGACTGCAGCTGCGCCACCACACCGGGCTGATTATTTTGAGCTTTAGTAGAGACGAGGTCTTGCTATGTTGCCCATGCTGGTCTCCACCTCCTGGGCTCAAGCGATCCTTCTGCCTCATCCTCCCTTAAGTGTTGGGTTGACAAGCGTGAGCCTCTGTGCCCGCCCTAGGCTTGTCTTCTAGATCAGCTGTTCTCAAAGTATGCTTGGGGGACCCAAGGCGTCGGCCGTAGCAAAATCATTTTCATAATAATGCTATGGTATTTGGCTTCCTTTTGTTCCAGAGATCACCACGAAGAAGAGAAAACTGGGGAAGAACCCAGACGTGGACACAAGCTTCTTGCCTGATCGAGACCGTGAGGTAAAGGTTGCCTGGCCCCGACCCCGGCCTCGACTCCAGTCCTGGTGAATACCCTTGCTCAGGGAGCCAAGCTCTGCGTGCACCCTGAGCAGCCCTGGGCCTCACCCGTCTGCCTGCTCCCTCTCCCAGGAGGAGGAGAATCGGCTTCGGGAAGAGCTGCGCCAGGAGTGGGAAGCCAAGCAGGAGAAGATCAAGAGTGAGTCTTTTCGGAGTTGGACGTGAGGGGCCTGGGCCCAAGCCAGCTTTCCTGTCCACAGTCTCTTGGGTGGTGCGCTGAGCCCCAAGGCTGCTCTTGGTGGGGCGGGGGTGCCTGAGTCTGGAGACCAAGAGTCAGCTCTGCCTTGTAGGCGAGGAGATCGAGATCACCTTCAGCTACTGGGATGGCTCTGGGCACCGGCGGACAGTCAAGGTAGGCAGCGTGCAGCCTGCTTCCTGCTCACCATAGGCCTAGCCTCCCTTAGGTTCCGTGGGAAGGAACTGACCTTCCTGAATTGGGAAGCCCCAGGGATCCTGAGGATAACAGGCTCCGGGACCTGGCCCTCTGGGGAGTGAGGCCCAGGCCTGGCTGAGGCTCTGCAGTCTCTGGCAGGGCCCTCTGGGCCTCTGCCTTCTTGAGAGCCCTTCTGCAGGCTTTTGCCTTCCCTTCCCAACTCCTGGATTCCCGGATGCAGATGAGAAAGGGCAACACCATGCAGCAGTTCCTGCAGAAGGCGCTCGAGATTCTTCGGAAAGACTTCAGTGAGCTGAGGTGCGAGGTGTGCCTGTGTGCATGGTGGTGTGTGTGGCACCTGTGGCTCCAGCCCGGGTGCCAGACACCCAGTGTGATGTGGGCGCTGCCTGGGCAAGGAGGCAGCGTGCTGGGCACTATCCTCCCAAAAGACGGGGTCAGGCTCCTCTTCCCTTCCCTCCCACCAGAGAGAGCTTCGCTGGGAGCGCACTGCCTTGCTTCCTTAGTCCGAAGGGGGAGGGTGCTGGGTGCCAGTCCTGGGCTCACTAAACCTCAGAGCCCACTGGCCGCTGTCTCGCAGCCCCAGCGCAGGCCTCCTCCCTCCATGGGCAGGGGTGCTGTCCTCTTGCCCACGCCCTCCTGCCTTCCTCCCTCAGGTCCGCAGGGGTGGAGCAGCTCATGTACATCAAGGAGGACTTGATCATCCCGCATGTGAGTCCCTTCATTCCCAGGACCCGCAGTGGGTGCTGCGCCCTGGGCTTTGGCTCAGGCTGGTGGGGATGGTGTGTGCAGGCGGGGGGGTGGGGGGAGGGGCCGAGATGGGCCATCAAGGCGCCACTTTCCTGCCCTTGGCTCCCAGCATCACAGCTTCTACGACTTCATCGTCACCAAGGCACGGGGGAAGAGTGGTGAGTGCCCCCGGCCCAGCCACCCCCATAGCACCTTGCCCCCGATAGATTGTCACCGGGGCAGCAGCGGGACATCTGCTTCTCTCCTGCAGGGCCACTCTTCAACTTTGATGTTCATGACGATGTGCGGTTGCTCAGTGACGCCACTGTGGAGAAGGATGAGGTACAGCATTGGGGGCCGTGTTACGGGGAACGGGTGTCCCTGGGCTGTGGAGGAGAAACTAAGGGAAGGGGAGGTTGGCAGGCGGCCCTTTGCCCTCTTCCTCCCTCAGTCACATGCAGGCAAGGTGGTGCTGAGGAGCTGGTACGAGAAGAACAAGCACATCTTCCCTGCCAGCCGCTGGGAACCCTACGACCCTGAAAAGAAGTGGGACAAGTACACGGTGAGGAGGGGCTGGCAGGGACCCCTCCCAGGTGGGGATGGTGGCCAGTCCCTGCTCACCCCTCGCCTGCCTTGTCTCCTCCACCCACCTTGTCTTCACACCAGATCCGCTGAGCATCTGGGAAGCTGCACAGCCTTGGCTCCTCAGCTCCCTCAGCATGCCCCGTGGTGTCCCCGGGACTCCAGGCACCTGCTCCCCTGCGACCATGCCAGGCACGCTGGGAGGAGGATGGCAGCTGCTCGTGTCCTGCCCCCGGCACGTCAGTGACTGCTTTATTCTTTTCCAATAAAGAAGTGCACATGTCACAGCTGGAGTGCCTGCAGTGTGAGAAACCATTTGTGTTCGGACCAAATTCATTTGTCGTTTTGACCATTTAAAACTGTACAATTCGGTGGCATTTAGCACATTTGCCATGTTGTGTAATCATCACCTTGGTCTGCTTCCAGGACATTTTCATCCCTCCAAAAGGCCCTGTGGCCATGAGCAGGCTCCCTGCTTCACATCCCCCCGCCAGGCTCTCATCTGCTTTCTGTCTCCATGGATTGGCCTGTTCTGGACGTGTCATGCGTGCCTGGGGAATCTGTCACCGGGGCAGCCCCACCATTCCTGAGGTGTCTTTGTGGCACTGCTTCTTGACCATGGGCACCTGTCCTTGGGCGGTGGTGGCTCTGGTGGGTGGGAAGGGGGTTCCTCCCCAGGCCTCTTTCCCAGGCCCTTGGGCTCCTCTTGAGTTTCCTGTAGGGGACATGGCCATCCTGTGGCCACCCCTGCCTTCCTTGCTCTGGGCCGTCCCAGCACAGTCGGTCTGCTGTGGTGCCCTGCGCTCAATACTTGCCTGCCCTGCCCTAGCTAGCCCTGCTCAGACAGCCCTTGGGGCAGGATCCAGATCGGGGATGGGTCCAGGACCCCTACTCTGCCATCTCAGCAGCTGGGTTCCCCAGGTTCCACTTGGCTAAGCTGAGGCAGGCAGGCCTGGCTCCAGGAGGCTGAGAAAGGCCAGCTAACAGCTCCCTGTTTCCTCCCCTGGCCTGAAGCCAAGAAGAAAGGACCGGGGATAGCCCCTCACTGGTCAGGAGCACCTCAGTCCTGGGTCTGGCCTCCCCTTCCTGGCAAATGTGGAGATCTGATGGCGCCCGACAGTGCAGAGGCCCAGTGTCTCATTCAGCATGGCCGGGATGTAGCCATCTGGCATCACTAGGAATAGAGATGAGGGTAGAGTAATGTACTTTTTCTTTCTTTCCTTTTTTTTTTTTGGAGACAGGGTCTTGCTCTGTCTCCCAGGCTGGAGTGCAGTGGTGAGATCTCAGCTCACTGCAGCCCCCACCTCCTGGGCTCAAGTGATCATCCCGCCTCAGCCTCCTGAGTAGCTGGGACTACAGGTGTGCACCACCACACCCAGCTATTTTTATGTACATGAAAATTGGAACAGAATTAAAAAAAATTTTTTTGTAGATATGGGGTCTTAAGAGCTCTGTTGCCCAGGCTGGTCTCGAACTGCGGGGCTCAAGTGATCCTGCCACCTCAGCCTCCCAAATTGCTGGGATTGCAGGTGTGAGCCACTGTGTTTGGCTGAGGAGGCTATTTGATGCTCTGGAACTGGATAAGGTCACCAAGGATCAGTGTGTGTCAGGAGTGGTCACCTACTTTGCTCACCCGGTCCTCATTCCTGGGGGCTGTATGTGTAGACAACAGAGAGGGAAACAACCAAAACAAAATGTAGGAACAAGATGAACTGGCCTTTCTAGCATGGGGACATTTAAGCTGACATCCAAATGACAAGAAGTCAGCCATTCTGATGCAGGAGGGAGCGTTCCAGGCAGAGGGAACACCAAGTCTGGGTCAAAGGTGAGCTGGAGGCTGGGCACAGTGGCTTACGCCTGTAATCCCAGCACTTTGGGAGGCTGAGGCGGGTGGATCACTTGAGGTCAGGAGTTTGAGACCAGCCTGACCAACATGGTGAAACCCCATCTCTACTAAAGATACAAAAATTAGCTGGGTGTGGTGGCAGGTGCCTGTTATCTCAGCTACTCGGGAGGCTGAAGCAGGAGAATCGCTTGAACCCAGGAGGTGGATGTTGCAGCGAGCCGAGATCACGCTACCACATTCTAGCCTGGATGACAAGAGTGAAACTCCATCTCAAAAAAAAAAAAAAAAAAAGGTGCGCTGGGCTGGAACAAGGGGAAGGAGGAAGCTCCAAGATGAGGGGCAGGGCTGGATGCTACCCTTTTCCCTCACCTTCACTGTCCAGCAGAAGCCATGTATTCAGGTGGTTCCCATGTCAGTGTGGAAGCCAGTTCCTGCAATGTCCCCAACAGAGATGTGCTTTTCTTCACTGCCTGCTTACCTGTCCTCTTTCTCTAGACAAAGACAAGCTCCTATGGCTGCCCCTCCTGGCCCTCACCTTTCTCACACGAAAGGTATTGCGCTTGCATGCTGTTCGACACCGTAGTGTCCATTAGTGATATATCCCAATAGTTGGCATCTTTCCACATGGGTGCATAGAGACCCTCCTCATTCTCTCTTCAGCTACAAAGTCGGCATAGCAGATATTGGCTAACTCCACTCCCTAGGGCCTGCCCACTTGGCAGCCCCACGGGCAGGATGAGGGCCGGCTCCCCCAGCCTTGCCCACACAGTGCCCTCACTCGCCGCAGGGAGGCGTATGCCAAGCTGAGATGGAGACATGGTTTCTCAGCGTGGGGTTTTGTTTCTTCTTTGTGTCTTTAATTTTTTCAACTGAGGAAAAATTCATATAACAGAAAAGTAGCCATTAACCATTTTAAAATTT
This sequence comes from Macaca thibetana thibetana, assembly GCF_024542745.1. Classification (NCBI taxonomy): domain Eukaryota; kingdom Metazoa; phylum Chordata; class Mammalia; order Primates; family Cercopithecidae; genus Macaca; species Macaca thibetana. Next base: position 149,141,464 of record NC_065598.1, read on the forward strand.
ACAATTTGGTGGCATTTGGTACATTGCATTGTTGTGTGACCATTGCCTCTCTCTACTGGAACACTTTCATCCCCAAAAGGAGATCCGGTGGTTATTCAGCAGTCTCTCCCCATTCCCCAGCTCCCCAGGCCCTGGCAGCTGCTAATCTACCATCTCAATGGATTGGACTGTTCTGGAAGCTTCACATCAATGGAATCATACAATGCATGACCTTTTGTGTCTGACTTGTTTTTCTTAGTATCATGTTTTTGAGGTTCATCCATGCTGTAACATGGTCAGAATTCCTTCCTTTTTATAACTAACTGAGTCGTAGTCTATTGTCTGTGTACACCACATCTTGTTTATCCATTCATCCATGGATGGGCATTTCACGTGTTCTTACCTTTTGGCTATTGTAAATAATGCTGCTATGAACATTCACGTAGAAGTTTTTGTTTGATCTTAGTGTGGTTTTTAAATTTGTATTTCTCTTTTCACATGTTTAAAAACTATGTGCATTTTATTTCTCCTGCAAAATGTCTATTCCTGACATTTGCCCATTAATTGTATTGTTGGTCTTCTTGGTTTTTTTTTTTTCTTTTCTTTTTTTTTTTTTTTTTTTGAGACGGGGTCTCGCTCTGTCACCCAGGCTGGAGTGCAGTGGCCGGATCTCAGCTCACTGCAAGCTCCGCCTCCCAGGTTCACGCCATTCTCCTGCCTCAGCCTCCCGAGTAGCTGGGACTACAGGCGCCCGCCACCTCGCCCGGCTAGTTTTTTTTTTGTATTTTTTAGTAGAGATGGGGTTTCACCGGGTTAGCCAGGATGGTCTCGATCTCCTGACCTTGTGATCCACCCGTCTCGGCCTCCCAAAGTGCTGGGATTACAGGCATGAGCCACCGCGCCCGGCCTTTTTTTTTTTCTTTTTTTAAATAGAGACAGGTTCCACTATGTTGCCCAGGCTGGTCTTGAAATCATGGGCTCAAGTGATCCTCCTGCCTTGGCCTCTTGTTGGTCTTTTTTATCTAGAAATCGGTCGGGTGCAGTGGCTCATGCCTGTAATCCCAGCACTTTGGGAGGCCGAGGCGGGCAGATTACCTGAGGTCAGGAGTTCGAGACCAGCCTGGCCAACATGGTGAAACACCGTCTCTACTAAAAATACAAAAATTAGCCAGGCGTGGTGGCGGGCACCTGTAATCTCAGCTGCTCAGGAGGCTGAGGCAGGAGAATTGCTTGAACCTAGGAGGCGGAGGTTGCAATGAGCCGAGATCGCACCACTGTACTCCAGCCTGGGTGACAGAGCGAGACTCTGTCTCAAATAAATAAATAATATGTAGAATCCTAGGTACCTTCCATATATGAGGGAGAGTACCCCTTTGTGTTAAATAGTGCAAATACTTTTCCTCGTTTTTCATTGATTTTATGGTGTTTTTTAGACACGAGAAGTTTATGTTTAGCTAGTTGGGCTCTTTTGTTTTCTATGCCTTCTGGGTTTGAGGTCATAGTTAGAAGGTCTTCTGGAAGTCAGTGTTATAAAGGAAGTGATTGGAGGCTTTTACCAGGAGCAAGACGTAATCTTGACTTAAGTTTTCCAGTCACTCTTGTAGCAGTGTGGCAAAGGGACTGGGGGAGGGCAAGCATGGGAGTCCAGTGAGGAGGCCACCACAGCCATCCTAATGAGAGACTGGTGGCTTGGACCAGGGTGGGAATAGAAGATCAGCTTCTGGATAGATTTTGGGGGGAGAGGCAACAAGATTTGCTGAGGAATAGGACATGGTGTTTGAGAGAAAGAGAGGAGTCAAGAACTCCAAGACTTTGGCCTGAGCAAGAGGAAGAACCTTTACTAAGATGCGGGGCATGCGAAGAGAAGCAAGTCTGGGGTGAACAATGAAGGCTTCGCTTGTGGAAATGGTATGTTGAGATCCAAGCAGAGATTTGGATCTATGAACCTGGAGCCTGGAGTTCACAGGAGAGCTTGAGAGGATGGAGTGAGAAATTGCAGAGCTGTCAAGACAGACATGATTGATGCTCTGAAACTAGAAAGATGGCCAAGGGAATCAAAGGGTAACACCTGTGCATCTGGTCAAACCAATGGATGAGATGACAAAGATGGGACTAAGGCCAGGCGCGGTGGCTCACGCCTGTAATCCCAGCACTGTGGGAGGCCTAGGCAGGTGGATCGTTTGAGCCCAGGAGTTCGAGACTAGCTGGGCAACATAGTGAGACTCTGTGTCTATAGAAAATACAAAGGTTAGCTGGGCATGGTGGCACACACCTGTAGTCCCAGCTACTTGGGAGGCTGAGGTGGGCAGACCACTTGAGCCCAGGAGGTGGAGACCAGCCTGGGCAACATGGTGAAACCCTGTGTCTACAAAAAATTCAAAAATTAGCCTGGCATGGTGGCATGCACCTGTAGTCCTAGCTACTTGGGAGGCTGAGGTGGGAAGATTGCTTGAGCCTGGGAAGGCGAGGCTGTAGTGAGTGGTGTTCATGCCATTGCACTCCAGCCTGGGTGACAAAGTGAGACATTGTCTCCAAAAAGATCATTATACAAAAATCAATTTTTTTTTTTTTTTTTTTTTGAGATAGAGTGTTGCTCTCTGTTGCCTAGACTGGAGTACAATGGCATGATATCGGCTCACTGCAACCTCTGCCTCTTGGGTTCAAGCGATTGCCCCCCGCGTCAGCCTCCCAAGTAACTGGGATTACGGATGCCTGCCACCATGCCTGGCTAAGTTTTGTATTTTTAGTAGAGACGGGGTTTCGTCATCTTGGCCAGGCTGGTCTCGAATTCCTGATCTCAAGTGATCCGCCCACCTCTGCCTCCCAAAGTGCTTGGATTGCAGGCATGAGCCACCACATCTGGCCAATCAATTGTATTTCTTTTTTTTTTTTTTTTTTTTGGAGACAGAGTCTCACTCTGTTGCCCAGGCTGGAGTGCAGTGGCCGGATCTCAGCTCACTGCAAGCTCCGTCTCCCGGGTCTACGCCATTCTCCTGCCTCAGCCTCCTGAGTAGCTGGGACTACAGGCGCCCGTCACCTCGCCCGGCTAGTTTTTTGTATTTTTTAGTAGAGACGGGGTTTCACTGTGTTAGCCAGGATGGTCTCGATCTCCTGACCTCGTGATCCGCCCGTCTCGGCCTCCCAAAGTGCTGGGATTACAGGCTTGAGCCACCGCGCCCGGCAATCAATTGTATTTCTATACAAAATCCAAAATGAAATTAAGAAAATAATTCCATTTATAACAGTGTCAAAAAAGAATAAAATATTAATACGTTTTTTAAAAGAAGCATGAGATTTGTATACAGAAAACTACAAAACATCATTGAAAGAAATTAAAGAAGACCTAAATAGATGGAAAGACATCTGTATTAGTCCTGGTTCTCCAGAGAAGCAGAACCAACAGGACACATACACACACAGCTTATTTTAAGGATTTGGTTCACACAATTGTCGGGGCTGACAAGTTGGTGTGAAATTTGTAGGACAGGCTGGAAACTCGGAGAATTTCTGTGTTACAGTCTTCTTGTTGTTGTTGTTGAAATGGAGTCTCGCTCTTGTCGCCCAGGCTGGAGTACAATGGCATGATATCGGCTCACTGCAACCTCTACCTCTTGGGTTCAAGTGATTGCCCCCCACCTCAGCCTCCCAAGTAACTGCGATTACAGATGCCCGCCACCATGCCCAGCTAATTTTTGTATTTTTAGTAGAGACGGGGTTTTGTCATCTTGACCAGGCTGGTCTCGAACTCCTGACCTCAGGTAATCTGCTTGCCTCGGTCTCCCAAAGGGCTGGGATGACAGGCATGAGCCACCGCGCCTGGCCTGTGTTACAATCTTGAGGCAGAATTTCTGCTTCTCCAGGAAACCTCGGGTTTTGCTCTTAAAGCCATCCAACTAAATGGATGAGGCCCACACACATTATCAAGGGTGATATCTTTTACTTAAAGTCAGTTGAGGGCCGGGCACGGCGGCTCATGCCTATAATCTCAGTACTTTTTTTTTTTAAGACAGAGTCTTGCTCTATCTCCCAGGCTGGAGTGCAATGGCATGATGTTGGCTCACTGCAACCTCCCCCTCCCAGGTTCAAGAGAGTCTCCTGCCTCAGCCTCCTGAGTAGCTGGGACTACAGGCACATGACACCATGTCCGGCTAATTTTTGTATTTTTTGTAGAGATGTGGTTTCACCATGTTGGCCAGGCTGGTCTTGAACTGCTGACCTCAGGTGATCCACCCACTTCGGCCTTCCAAAATGCTGGGATTACGGGCGTGAGTCACTGCGCCCAGCAAATCCCAGTACTTTGGAAGCCTGAGGCAGGAGGATTGCTTAAGCCCACGAGTTCAAGACTAGCCTGGGCAATGTAGCAAGACCCTGTCTCTCTCTACAAAAATATGAAAAGTTAGCCAGGTGTGGTGGCGCTTGCCTGTGGTCCCAGCTACCTGGGAGGCTGAGGCAGGAGGATCCCTTGAGCCCAGGAAGTCGAGGCTGCAGTGAGCCATGATCCAGTGCCGCTACACTGCAGCCTGGGTGATAAAGGGAGACCTCAATTTGGGGGGAAAAATCTATCTTATCTATCTATACATACATATATATATGGTTAATAAAAATGGGCAAAGGACTTGAATAGATATTTCTTCAGAGATCATATACAAAAGGCCAACAAGCACATGAAAAGATGCTAAACATCATTAGTCATCAGGGAAATGAAAAGGAAAACCTCAGCGGGACACGGTGGCTCACACCTGTAGTCCCAGCACTTTGGGAGGCTGAGGCGGGAGCATCGTTTGAGCCTGGGGCAGTCGAGGCTGCAGTGAGCTATGATCTCACCACTGCACTCCAGCCCGGGTGGCAGAGCGAGACCCTGTGTCAAAACAAAACAAAAAAAGAAAAGGAAAAATAAAGCAAGGGAAGGAAGAAAGGCCAGGGTTCAGAATCGCCGGGGAAGGGGCTGGTTTGGACGGCTGTCGCCGCAGGCCCTCCGGGTTAGAGACTGTCGGGGGCGTGTCTTGAGCTGGGGGCGCGAGTCCTCGGCGGCGGTGTACCTGAGAGGCCGGGACCAGCGAGGCCGCGCCCCGGTGGCAGGTGACCCCGGGCGCGTCTCCGAGCGCCAGGGTGGGGCGAGGCGGGCGCGCGCCCCAGGCCCGAGGGGGTGTGGCGCGGGCGCGCGCGGGTTCCGGGGTCGCCCGAGGCGGCGGGCGGGGAGCCGGGGCGCGGGGGAGGCGCGCGCCGCGGACGCGGCCATCGAGCGAAGGGGGTCGGCTGGCCGGGCGGGTCCCCCTGCAGGTCGCGGGGGTCGGGGCTGCGCACGAGGTCCCTGGCCGCGGGGAGCAGCGGCCCCGCCCGCGCCCCCTGCCGTTGCGTCCCCCTCGGCCGGGCGTCCCCGGGCGCCCCCGCCCCGCGCGGTGGTACGGTCCGGGTTTAAAAGGCTGCGGCGGCCCCCGGGCCGGCCCAGTGTGTGGGCGGTGGCGGTGGCGGCGGCGGTGGGGCTCGGGGGCGCGTCCACGTGGCCAGAGGGCGGTCACCTGGAGCCAGCAGAGGGACAGGTAGGTGGCCGTCATCTTCGCCGTCCGTGCGGGGCCAGCCAGCTCCGGGCCCGGGGCTCCGGCAGCCCGGGGGTCCGACTCGGCCTGTGGGGGTCAGGCCCTACCCCTGCCCGTCGGCGCCGGCCTGCCCGGCCCCTTGTGCCCTGCGTGGTGGGGACGCCAACCCAAGACCAGCCCCTTGCCCAAAGAGGACCCTTTGTCGCAGGGGAGCGGCCCCTCGGAGGATCAACGCTGTACTTCCCTCCCGCTAAGGGCTCCGCGAGTCCGCCGAGGGGTGCCCTGATGGGGCCCGGGCAAACTGGACCAGCAGCACAGTGGGGGGTGTTGGGGGGCGTCCGCTGGACCCGCGTCTCTGCGTGGGGCTGCCCCGTCCTCAGGCTCTCTGCTGGCCCAGCTGTACCTGTGATGCCCGAGGTTGCCACTTACAGGTGGGGGCTGGGCCTGAAATTCTGCCTCCCCAGGTCTCCCTCCCTACCTGTCCCCAGCCTGTTCCTAGGCTTGTGTTCCCGGGGTGTAGAGGAGGTGAGGACAGGATGTGGCCTCTCTTTTCTTTGGTCTTCCTTTCTTCTCCGGCTGTTGCATGAGGGTCCAGCTGACAAAAGAGCCCTGGAGAGGTGATCAATCCGAGCTGAAACTTTGCAGTTTCAAGCTGGGCCTGCTCCTTGTTCTGGCAAATGCATTTTTTTTTCCTTTTTCTCTCCTGTGCCTCCTTGGTTTGGTTCCCTGCACCCCCCCCCCCCCCCCCAAGCTGGGTACCTCCTATCTGCCCCCGGGGGCTCTGGCACTGAGAGGGTAGCGCTGAGCCCTGCCCTGTTGGCTGCCAAGACACTGCTCTGCTGTCTTAGCAGCCTGGGGCTGGCTGGGTGTGGCCTGGGGGCTAAGTGCCAGTCCCAGCACTGTCCCTGTGGCTCCTGCCCTGTCTCCCCAAGGCCTTGACTGTATTTGGGGACATTGCTCCTCCTTTTGTAAGGCTCCTGGGACTCCAAACAGCAGGTGGGGCCTCCTGTACATTCCCTTCCCCAGTGAACCTCTGGGTCTGGAGGGGGAGCCGCGCAGGCTGTGCCTGAGCAGAGCTTGACTTATAATGTGTGTCTGGGTGCGTGGCTGAGGGGGCAGGCGGGACTCGGCTTTGTGTTGCATCCGGGAGGCCAGACAGCGGGCTCCTGGACAGCCAGCTGAGGCCCTTGTCAGGGAGGCAGCTGGGGCCCCTTCAGGGGTCATGGTGGTTCTGGATCCTCCATCAGGCCTCCCTTCCCTAGACCTCTATCCCAGGGCTCCTGGTGGCAGTGCCACTCCGGGTGGTGTTCCTGCCCCTGCCCCTCTTCCCCAGCTTGCAATTGTTCTGTCCCTGCCTCCCTCTCCCCTCAGCTCAGGCGTTGGGGACAGCCCAGAGGCCTGGGGCTTGCTGTTCTTTGCTGTTGGTTGCCCTGGGCTCTGAGATGTGGCATCTGGGGTCTCAGTTCCGGAGGGCCTCCTGCCTGGCCTTTCCCAGCATCTGCTCTGCTGCCCCCTTGGGTGTGGCCCAGCTGAGGCGAGGCCTCCTGGCTCCTTTTCAGCACGGGGTCTGAGGGACGATTGATGGCCCCCAAGCCTGCCCTCGCTGGCTGCTCACTCATGCGCCCTGGTGGAGGCCCCTCCTCTCTCCCTGTCGCGGTGGCCATCTGGGGCTTTGGTGGGGTGGTGGGTGAATGGCCCGGCCCTCTGTGGCTCAAGGCCTCTGACTCCCACACACTGTCTCTCCCCAGGCCTGTCCCCCGGCGCGCCTGCCGGCCATGCCCTCTGTCTGCCTCCTCCTGCTGCTGTTCCTTGCCGTGGGGGGGGCCCTGGGCAGCAGGCCCTTCCGTGCCTTTGTGGTGACAGATACCAAGCTTACCCACTTGGCTGTGCACCGGGTGACTGGGGAGGTGTTCGTGGGCGCAGTGAACCGAGTCTTTAAGCTGGCCCCCAACCTGACTGAGCTGCGGGCCCATGTCACGGGGCCCATCGAGGACAACGCTCGCTGCTACCCACCCCCCAGCATGCGCGTGTGTGCCCACCGCCTGGCCCCCGTGGACAACATCAACAAGCTGCTGCTCATAGACTATGCGGCCCGCCGCCTGGTGGCCTGCGGCAGCATCTGGCAGGGCATCTGCCAGTTCCTGCGCGTGGACGACCTCTTCAAGCTGGGTGAGCCGCACCACCGCAAGGAGCACTACCTGTCGGGGGCCCAGGAGCCCGACTCCATGGCTGGTGTCATTGTGGAGCAGGGCCAGGGGCCCAGCAAGCTGTTCGTGGGCACTGCTGTCGATGGCAAGTCGGAGTACTTCCCCACCTTGAGCTCCCGCAAGCTCATCAGTGATGAAGACAGCGTGGACATGTTCAGTCTCGTGCGTGAGCCTTCCTTCCCTCCTTCCTCTATCAAGTCCTGGCTCTGCCTCCCAGAAGAGTCCTGTTCTGAGAGGGGACTTTTCGGCTCCTCAGTGTCTGGGATGCAGACGGGTTGCAGAGGGTGGGACGACAGCCTGAGCCCAGGCTGTGGGGGTCCCCTGTGTGCAGGGAGGCTGATCACCCTGCCCTATGCAGCTTTTCTGGCCTGGGCCTCTGTGATCGTCTGGGCAGGAGGGGAATGCAGAGGGAAGCTGGTGGTGGCCCGCGATGTTGGCATAGGGCCTCACCCAATGCTGTCTTCTCCCCCTGCTCCCCAGGTGTACCAGGATGAGTTTGTCTCCTCCCAGATCAAGATTCCCTCGGACACGCTGTCCTTGTACCCTGCCTTTGACATCTACTACATCTACGGCTTCGTCAGCGCCTCCTTCGTGTACTTCCTGACGCTGCAGCTGGACACCCAGCAGACGCTGCTGGACACAGCGGGCGAGAAATTCTTCACGTCCAAGATCGTGCGCATGTGCGCTGGGGACTCAGAGTTCTACTCATATGTGGAATTCCCCATCGGCTGCTCCTGGCGTGGTGTGGAGTACCGCTTAGTGCAGAGCGCCCACCTGGCCAAGCCTGGCCTGCTGCTGGCCCAGGCCCTGGGCGTGCCGGCTGACGAGGACATCCTCTTCACCATCTTCTCTCAGGGCCAGAAGAACCGAGCCAGCCCACCCCGGCAGACCATCCTCTGCCTCTTCACTCTCAGCAACATCAATGCCCACATCCGGCGCCGTATCCAGTCCTGCTATCGCGGGGAGGGCACCCTGGCCCTGCCCTGGCTGCTGAACAAGGAGCTGCCCTGCATCAACACTGTGAGCCCCTCGTCACCCCACACTGGTTCTCTGCCCTGTCCCAGGTCTGCCGTGCCTGGCCTGGGCTCACGGCCAGTCATCCTGTCCCAGGCTTTGCCATGGCCCTGGAAGTGGCACCCTTGCCCTCCCACCTGTTTCTCCCTTCCAGGGGTCCCTGCCCTCTCCTTCCCTCTCTCTGGCCTGCCCAGTGCCCCACTTCTGCTTCCATTCCTAGCTCATTCCTCCTTGCTCCGTCTCCTGGATGCCCCTTGTCTTGAGCCAGTGAGAGTCCTGTGGGCCCAGGCTTCGCTCCTCCCTCCCTGCTGTCCCTCCTCTGTCTCCCTCCATAGCTGCCAATTTTCTGGAGCACCCTAGGGCGAGCAGTCAGGCCTGCCTGGAGGGGACTGGGTTCTAGATCCCGCTCTCTTCTGGGAGACAGGAACTGCCAGCCTCCGTCTGGCTGCTGTGTGCTTGCACCGGGGAGCTCTGACTCTCACGGATCCCTCCTCTGTTTCACCAGCCCATGCAGATCAACGGCAACTTCTGCGGGCTGGTGTTGAACCAGCCTCTGGGAGGCCTGCACGTGATCGAGGGGCTGCCCCTGCTGGCCGACAGCACCGACGGCATGGCCAGTGTGGCTGCCTACACCTACCGCCGGCATTCTGTGGTCTTCATTGGCACGCGCAGCGGCAGCCTGAAGAAGGTGGCCCCCAGAGCCCTGGGCGTGTGGGGGTGGGGACAGTCTCAGATATGGGACAAGGCTGGTGGTGGGAACACACAGGAGACCCCTGAGGATAGGACAAGAGAGGACATGGCTGGTGCAGGGAGGGAGATTTCCCTGGCTGGGTCCCAGGAGCCTGGCCCTGCTCCTCGGGTGGTCCCTCGGCCACCCACCCTCACCGTTGCCAGTTCCCACTGTGGACTGAATTGCCAGCTTCCTGTGGCTCGGGGGACAGAGAACAGACCTATTGTGGGGTCTCCCTGCCACGAGAGCAGGGCTGGGGCTGAGCCGTCATTGCTGGGTTCTTTGTTAAATGAACAAGAGAGCAAATGCCCTGCCCCTTGAACCTCCCCATCCCTCGGATGGACCCACTCGTCCCTGCCCTCTCCTTGGCTCACTACTTCCCATCCTTCTCCCACCCAAAATGTCACTTTCCCAGAGAGGGCTTTCCAGATCCATGCACCCGCCCCACTGTTCTTTCCCTCATGGGCCCTGCGGCTGTGGCTGCTTCCACTGGGGATCTGGGGGTAGCTTGGCATGAAGGGGGAGGTGAACTCCTGAGCACTCAGGTACATTCTGAATAGGTAGGAGTTGGGGGACTGCAGTGCTGTCATCCTGCTTGCCTCATAGATGCAGTGCCATCCCCCAGGAGGGCAAGAGTTGGTCTGGGGGCACAGGGAAGGGTTTGTGGAGAAGGATGCCGAGCTCTCCCGTCCCACTTGCTCTGTTCCTGGGACCCTCTTGTTCTTTGTAGCAGCTTTTGTTGAACACGCACCATCCAATTCACCCGATTAAAGTGCACAGTTGAGTGGGTTTCTGTGGATCTGCAGAGTTGTGCAACCATCGCCACTACCTCCTTCCCGTAATCAATGCCATCCTCTAGCTCTTCCCCTCCCCTGAATCCCCTGACCCTGGGCAACATGAATCACTCTGTTCTTCTGTCTGCTGAGGGCATTTTCTGGCATCTGCACCCTCCTTTTTCTGGCCTCAGGGCTGTGGGTGTGAGTGTTGAACCCCACCAGGCCCTGACTTCACCTCAGCCACAACCTCCAAAGTCTCTGGCCGGAGAAGACAATGTCCCAGGTGCAGGAGGCTGTGGTGGCATCAGGCTGGTCTTGTGGCTCAGGTGCGGGTCGATGGCTCCCAGGATGCCCACCTGTATGAGACAGTCCCCGTGGTGGATGGCAGCCCCATCCTCCGAGACCTGCTCTTCAGCCCGGACCACCAGCACATCTATCTCCTGAGTGAGAAGCAGGTGGGCCTGTGATGGGTGGCGGTGGGTGGTGGGGTGGGGGCGGGCTGGGTGCTGATGTGGCTGTCTCCAGGTGAGCCAGCTTCCAGTGGAGACCTGTGAGCAGTACCCGAGCTGCACGGCCTGCCTGGGCTCCGGGGACCCACACTGTGGTTGGTGTGTGCTGCAGCACAGGTGAGGGTGGGGGCCCCTGCTTGGGGAGTTGGAGGGCCCCACTAGCCAGGGGGAGCCAGCCACACCCAGCTGTGCCCTTGCGGCCTCCCCCGCCCTCCTCCACTTTCTCCAGCTAATGAGCGGAACCTCCACCCCGAGTGACGTCCCTCAGGCCCCCCGGGGACGAGGCCAAGGCTCGCTGTTGCCTGGCACTGTGAGCTGGACAGGCCTGGGCCCTCTCGGGGCAGTGGCGGGACCGCCTCTGGCCCGACCCCGTGCAGGTGCTGCCGCGAAGGGGCCTGTCCGGGCGCCTCTGCCCCGCACGGCTTTGCTGAGGAACTGAACAAGTGTGTCCAGGTGCGGGTCCGGCCCAACAATGTGTCAGTGATGTCGCCTGGGGTGCAGGTGAGCAGCTTGGGGGTGCCGGGCTGGGTGTGCCCATATGTGCTGGGAGTGCACCCTGCCCTGAGCCCTCTGCTTCCCCCAGCTGACCGTCACCCTGCATAATGTGCCGGACCTCAGTGCAGGCGTGAGCTGCACCTTCGAGGAGGTGGCGGAGAGTGAGGCGATCCTGCTGCCCTCTGGTGAACTGCTCTGCCCCTCACCCTCCCTCCAGGAGCTCCGAGCTCTTACCAGAGGGCATGGTCAGTGGGTTGGGGCTGCCCAGGGTGGGGCAGGGTGAGGCCTCTCCCTGCCCCCAGAGAGTTCATGGCCACCCGGGGACTGCTGCAGGGGCCACCCGCACCGTGCGGCTGCAGCTTCTCTCCAAGGAGACAGGCGTGAGGTTCGCCGGTGCTGACTTTGTCTTCTACAATTGCAGCGTCCTCCAGTCGTGAGTACCTGGCCCAGCACCCACTCCTACCCCTGGGGATAGAGGGAATCTCTGGGACAGGCGACACCTGCAGGGCAACTGTTTCTGGGGCATCAGGGGCTAACTGTCAGGTGCTGATAGCCCCTGACATCCCCATATCTCTCTGTCCCCTGATATGGCTGCCTTCTTCCTTCGGTTCCCGATGTGTCCTGTTGGGGAGCAGTGAGGGGCAGTGCAGCTTCCTCTGTTATTTCTGAAACCACTTCCCCCCCAGGTGCATGTCCTGTGTCGGCAGCCCCTACCCCTGCCACTGGTGTAAGTACCGCCACGCTTGTACCAGCCGCCCCCATGAGTGCTCCTTCCAGGAGGGCAGGGTCCGCAGCCCTGAGGTGAGGCGGGCGCCGCGTGTGAGGGGCTGGGTTCTGTGGTGCGGGCGGGTCACTGGCTTCTGTGTTCTCAGTTTCTTTTAGCCTTTTCTGGGCTAGGCCTGGAGAAGGGTGGCCTTGTGTGCAGCTGACAGGTGCTTTCTCCCCAGGGCTGCCCTGAGATCCTGCCCAGTGGGGACCTCCTGATCCCCGTTGGGGTCATGCAGCCTCTTACCTTGCGGGCTAAGAACCTACCTCAGCCGCAGTCGGGCCAGAAGAACTATGAGTGCGTGGTGCGGGTGCAGGGGCGGCAGCAGCGGGTGCCTGCCGTGCGCTTCAACAGCAGCAGTGTGCAGTGCCAGAATGCCTCGGTGAGATCCTGCCCGCTGCCTCCCTTCGGGGTCTGGGCTGTGGCATGGTGCGGATCGTTCTTGTCTATGCCCAGCTCCCTGGCAGGGAACTCTCTGAGTCTCCTGCTAGGGATTCCTGTACCTGGAGGAGGGGGATAGCTGGTAAAAATCTTGGTGGGGGGGTTCTGCACATCTTATCTGGGGTCCCATGGGTTCTTTTCCTCTAGTACTCCTATGAAGGTGATGAGCATGGTGACACCGAGCTGGACTTTTCCGTGGTCTGGGATGGAGACTTCCCCATAGACAAGCCTCCCAGCTTCCGAGGTGAAGGGCATCACAGGCCAGGGAGCTTGCCTCCTAAGGCAATCGGCACTGCTGGGGTCGGGTCTGGGGGCCCTAGTGCTCCCCACTTGCCACTTTTCTGCAGCTGCCTGCTCCGTTAGCAGTGCCTTCTGTGCCTGCAGCCCTCCTGTACAAGTGCTGGGCGCAGCGGCCTAGCTGTGGCCTCTGCCTCAAGGCTGATCCCCGCTTCAACTGTGGCTGGTGCATCTCAGAGCACAGGTGCCAGCTGCGGACCCACTGCCCAGCCCCAAAGACCAACTGGATGCATCTGAGCCAGAAGGGCACCCGGTGCAGCCACCCCCACATCACGCAGGTCAGCGTCCCTCACCACCCCTGCCCACTGCCAACAGGGCCCCTGGAAGCCTGAGCCAACCCTCTCACTGCCCATCGTGCTCCACAGATCCACCCTCTTGTGGGGCCTAAGGAGGGAGGCACCCGGGTCACCATCATGGGTGAGAACCTGGGCCTCTTGTCCCGAGAGGTGGGCCTGCGGGTGGCTGGTGTGCGTTGCAACTCTATCCCGGCCGAGTACATCAGTGCTGAGAGGTGAGTGCGGCTGTGTGGGTGCCCGGGCTGTATGTGGCCTGGCCGGCCCTGACGCTCTCTGAGCCCTAGGATCGTGTGTGAGATGGAGGAGTCGCTGGTGCCCAGCCCACCGCCGGGGCCCGTGGAGCTGTGCGTGGGTGACTGTTCAGCTGACTTCCGCACGCAGTCGGAGCAGCTCTACAGCTTTGTGGTGCGTGGCTGCTGGCCCTCCCCCTTCCTGTCCCTTCTCTCTCCCGCAAGGGGCGTGTGGAGCAGCCCAGCCTGGCTCCTCCCTTCAGGGCAGCTTCTCCCACAGACCCCAACATTTGACCAAGTGAGGCCCAGCCGTGGCCCGGCGTCAGGGGGCACACGGCTCACCATCTCAGGCAGCTCTCTGGATGCTGGCAGCAGGGTCACAGTGACTGTGAGGGACAGCGAGTGCCAGTTCGTAAGGTGGGCTGGGGCCCTGCCAGCTTTGGGTTGGGCATTGTGTCGGGCGCCGTGGGGACGGGTGGTGGAAGGCCCTGGGCCACCCATTCCAAGCACCCCACTTGCCAATGTAGGAGAGATGCCAAGGCGATCGTGTGCATCTCACCCGTCTCCACCCTGGGCCCCAGCCAGGCCCCCATCACACTTGCCATTGACCGGGCTAACATCTCCAGCCCCGGAGTCCTCTATACCTACACTCAGGACCCGACCGTCACCCGCCTTGAGCCCACCTGGAGCATCATCAAGTAAGACCCTGGGGGACTGGGGAGCCCGGCAGTGTCCAGAGGGCTCAGGGACTCAGTGGTCTCTGAGCTCCAGTGGGGCCCCTCCTGGAGCCTGGGCCCTCATTGGTAGAGGGGGTAGAGCTGTCCTGGCCGCACAGTACCCAACACTCACTAGGTGATCCAGGGTCAGGGAAGGCCTGGGCTGCCATGGCAGCCTCAAGCACTCTCCAGGGCTGGGTGGGTGCACTGGAGGAGGGAGCCTGAGGCCCCTGCCCTGTCCCTAGCGGAAGCACCGCCATCACTGTGAGCGGGACACACCTGCTGACGGTCCAGGAGCCCCGGGTCCGTGCCAAGTACCGCGGCATCGAGACCACCAACGTGAGTACCAGCTGCCCCGCCCCACCCCGACCCTGCAGCCCATGGCTTCACATGCCTGGCTGTCCACCTTTGTCCCCACAGACATGTCAGGTGATCAACGACACTGCCATGCTGTGTAAGGCCCCCGGCATCTTTCTTGGGCAGCCCCAGCCTCAGGCGCAAGGCGAGCACCCTGATGAGTTTGGTTTCCTGCTGGACCACGTGCAAACCGCCCGCTCCCTCAACCGCTCCTCCTTTACCTACTACCCTGACCCCAGCTTTGAGCCGCTGGGGCCCTCTGGTGTGCTGGATGTCAAACCGGGCTCCCACGTGGTGCTGAAGGTGCGGGCGGTGTGGGAGTGGGGAGGGGCGGGAAAGTGGAGAGCCCTGGGCTGACGCTGTCCTCCACCCCCAGGGCAAGAACCTGATTCCCGCAGCAGCCGGCAGCTCCCGCCTCAACTACACTGTGCTGATAGGAGGCCAGCCATGTGCGCTCACTGTCTCGGACACACAACTCCTGTGCGACTCACCCAGCCAGACTGGCCGGCAGCCTGTCATGGTAGGTGGGGATGGGGAGACCCCCTGGGCAGCCCAGGGTGGACATGGTGGTCAGCTCACCTCAGGCCTGTCCCCACAGGTGCTGGTGGGTGGCCTGGAGTTCTGGCTGGGCACCTTGCACATCTCGGCAGAGCGGGCACTGACCCTACCGGCCATGATGGGGCTGGCAGGGGGGGGCGGGCTCCTGCTGCTGGCCATCACAGCTGTGCTGGTGGCCTACAAGCGCAAGACTCAGGACGCGGACCGCACCCTCAAGCGCCTGCAGCTGCAGATGGACAACCTGGAATCCCGTGTGGCTCTGGAGTGCAAGGAAGGTGCCTGAGGTGGGGTGGGGTGTGGTGTGGAAGCTGGGGGCCTCCCTCCTGCCCACTCAGTTCCTCTCTCCACCCCCAGCTTTTGCAGAGCTGCAGACAGACATCAACGAGCTGACTAACCACATGGACGAGGTGCAGATCCCCTTCCTGGACTACCGGACCTATGCCGTGCGCGTGCTCTTCCCGGGCATCGAGGCCCACCCAGTGCTCAAGGAGCTGGACGTGAGCCTCTGCCTCGCCTGCCCCTACCAGTTCCCTTCAGGGCTGACCCCACCCTCTGAGACTTCCTGCTCCCCACAGACGCCACCCAATATGGAGAAGGCCCTGCGCCTCTTCGGGCAGCTGCTGCACAGCCGCGCCTTCGTGCTTACCTTCATCCACACGCTGGAAGCCCAGAGCAGCTTCTCCATGCGCGACCGGGGCACCGTGGCCTCGCTCACCATGGTGGCCCTGCAGAGCCGGCTCGACTATGCCACGGGGCTGCTCAAGCAACTGCTGGCTGACCTCATCGAGAAAAACCTGGAGAGTAAAAACCATCCCAAGCTGCTGCTACGCAGGTACCTGCCTCGCTCTATCCAGGCCACGCCTTTGTCCTGCCTGGCCCTCCCCCTGCCCAAGCCCCACCTCTGTCAGGCCCAAGCACCCCTCTCTTGCCCTAGGACAGAGTCAGTGGCTGAGAAGATGCTTACCAACTGGTTCACGTTCCTGCTGCATAAGTTTCTGAAGGTGCGCCAGGTGGGTGGGCGGCAGGGAGGTGGTGGCTGAGGACCAGCCGATGGTAAGGCAGGCAGCCAGCTGTGTACCTGTCACTGGCTGCAGGAGTGTGCTGGGGAGCCTCTCTTCCTGCTTTACTGCGCCATCAAGCAGCAGATGGAGAAGGGCCCAATCGATGCCATCACGGGCGAGGCGCGATACTCCCTGAGCGAGGACAAGTTGATCCGGCAGCAGATTGACTACAAGACACTGGTGAGCCCAGGGCCAGGCGGGCCAGAGGTGCGGGCGCAGAGAGAGGCCTCACCCTAGACTGACGCTGGGGTCCGCTTTCCCCTCAGACCCTGCACTGCGTGTGTGCGGAGAACGAGGGCAGTGCCCAAGTCCCAGTGAAGGTTCTCAACTGTGACAGCATCACCCAGGCCAAAGATAAGCTGCTGGACACTGTGTACAAGGGCATTCCGTACTCCCAGCGCCCCAAAGCTGAGGACATGGACCTGGGTGAGGTCCCCGCCCTCTCCTGGCTCCTACTCATACCCTCCTGTGCCGTGTGACCTCCGTGGGCTCTCCCGCTCCCCACCTGAACCCTGTTCTCTAAGAGGAGTGGGCCAGGGACTTGGGGGCTTCCAGCATAATCTTAAGGGCTGTCTGTGGCCCACAGAGTGGCGCCAGGGCCGCATGACTCGCATCATCCTCCAGGATGAGGATGTCACCACCAAGATCGAGTGTGACTGGAAGAGGCTCAACTCACTGGCCCACTACCAGGTGAGGGGTTGGGGCCCATTCACCCCCAGGGCCACCTGGGAGCCAGGACCCTGCCTTGAGCTGTAGCAGGACACAGGAGCGGTGGTCCTTGCTCCCCCTGCCCTTCTCCCTGGACTCGTGGGCTCCCCTCCTGGGTGTGGGTGGGTGGGGGCTCCTTGGCTTCTTAGCTTCCTGCACTGCCCCCCTCTGTCTCTGGGGCCTCCAGGTGACAGATGGTTCCTTGGTGGCACTGGTGCCCAAACAAGTATCTGCCTATAACATGGCCAACTCCTTCACCTTCACCCGCTCCCTCAGCCGCTACGGTAGGTGTCCTCACTGTGGTGGCCGTGTGCCCTTCGAGGCTGCTTAAGCCGTCCCAGGGAACCCCCCCCTTCCAAGTGCCATCGGGAGGTCTGTGATTCTGTGGAGTGTAGACGGAGGGTCGGCCAGTGAGGGCAGATGGGTCCCCACAGGCTGCTGGGCTCCCGGGAGAGTGGGGCAGGGGCCAGGTGTTGGCCTAAGGGTCACATGCGTTCTCTGCTCCAGAGAGCTTGCTCCGCACAGCCAGCAGCCCTGATAGCCTCCGCTCACGGGCACCCATGATCACGCCTGACCAGGAGACGGGCACCAAATTGTGGCACCTGGTGAAAAACCACGACCATGCCGACCATCGTGAGGGGGACCGTGGCAGCAAGATGGTCTCCGAGATCTACCTGACACGGCTGCTGGCCACCAAGGTGTGGGCCTGCCTCTCGCCACCTGGGCCTCTGCACAGATGCTTAGATGCCTTCTGCCTTGGCCTCAGCCCAGAGGTTGTCCCGGCCTTACAGGGGAGGGGACCATGGATCATTTGGGTCCCGTGGGCCTTTCTTAGCGTCTTTGCTATGGGAACTCTGAGCCTTAGACCAAGGCCGGGTCTATCTGAGAGGCCACTGGCCCTGTAGGGAAGCCCCGCTCTTTGCCAAACCTTTCTGCCTCCATCTGTTCTGCTCTGGGGACATCCCAGCCTGGCTCCCGCATAGCCTGTGACCTCTCTGCCCCACACAGGGCACACTGCAGAAGTTCGTGGATGACCTCTTTGAGACAGTGTTCAGCACAGCCCACCGGGGCTCAGCCCTGCCCCTGGCCATCAAGTACATGTTCGACTTCCTGGACGAGCAGGCCGACCAGCGCCAGATCAGCGACCCCGACGTGCGCCACACCTGGAAGAGCAACTGGTATCGCCCTGTGCTGGGCTGCCAGCAACCTGTCTGGAGATGGGTGGGCGAAAGATGCTGGTGGCTCTGCTGAGACCCAGGGCCTGGAGTAGCATCCAGGCAGGAGGGAATGAGGCCTGGCCTGGGGCTGACACTGACAGTGCCATCAAGCCAAGGGGCCCATTGCGTCCGGTCTTGGAGCTGGGCTGCCCAGGTGGGTGGGATGGTGGTGGTGGGGCCTTTGTGCTCTGGGGTCTCACACCAGGTAGAGATGCTGGTGGTGAGAGCAGTGACAGGAGAAGCTGCGGAGGGGGTTGAGACTTTGAGGAAAGGCCGTTCACCCTAAATGTGTTGCTCTCACCACCTCTGGACAAGATGTGAGCCGGCCCGACAGGAAAGAGATGTGCACATGGGAAGGGCCCCCCGGGCTAACTAGGGAGCCTCAGGGGCGTGACCCTCTGTTGTCCACAGCCTGCCGCTGCGCTTCTGGGTGAATGTGATCAAGAACCCACAGTTCGTGTTCGACATCCACAAGAACAGCATCACGGATGCCTGCCTGTCGGTGGTAGCCCAGACCTTCATGGACTCCTGCTCCACATCCGAGCACCGCCTGGGGAAGGACTCGCCCTCCAACAAACTACTCTATGCCAAGGACATCCCCAACTACAAGAGCTGGGTGGAGAGGTGGGCTCTGCCCTGCTGTGGGTGGCAGAGGACAGGACCTGCCCCTCCCTGGGCTGCCTGTCCGAGGCAGGCCAGCTACAGGGAGAAAGCCCGGGGGCTGGCCGGGCAGTGAGGGCAGGGGTTCTAGTTTTTGTGACATCGCCCGAGTGACATACTCAGGGTCCCAACAGGTATTATCGAGACATTGCAAAGATGGCATCCATCAGCGACCAGGACATGGATGCTTACCTGGTGGAGCAGTCCCGCCTCCATGCCAGCGACTTCAATGTCCTGAGTGCACTCAGCGAGCTCTATTTCTATGTCACCAAGTACCGCCAGGAGGTGTGTGTCATCCCCACAGACTCCCAGTTACTTGGTCCTGAAGGTGTAGTCAGTGACAAAGGCAGGAGGGTTGGTGAGGGTTGGGGACAGAAGGGACACAGAGCCTATTTCTTAGATTGTTCACGGTCTCTCCCCTGACCAGGGCCCGGGGCCGGCACAGGTGATGCTCTCTGGGATCACAGGTAGATGCTGGAATTTGAGGGACCCAGGAGATAAGCCACTGGCTGGGTACAAAGTGGCCACTGGGCAAAAGTTAAAGGGCCTGAGCACTGGAAGGGATGGGCCAGGCTTTGTGATGAGAAATGGCCAGAGGCAGGAGGACATAGAGGTGTGGACTTTAGGATGGAGTCTGGACCAGACACATTTGCAAGCCTGTGGATGGCATTTAAAGCCCTGAGCCTGGATGAGCTCACAGGGAAGCCACAAGTGGGTGTGGAGGGAGAAGTGGCCCAAGCACTGAGCCCAGGGCCCCAGGACACAAAGAGTGGAGGGGAGGGGAGGGGAGGCGGCGGCAGCCAGCAGGGAGGATGCCCGAGAGCGCCTGGTGGGGTCTGGCAACCTGAGCCAGTGAGGACCCCTCACAGGTCAGGGAGTGGCAGTGGCCAGCTCTGTCTTCCAGCGCTGCTGCTGGTGAAGGATGGTGTCCTGCAGAACACTCACTGGGTCTGGCAAGGGTCACGGGGGCCTGGTGAGGGAGGCTTGGGCTAGGAGGTAATGGGAGGGGGATCCAGCACGGCGAGTCCAGAGTCCAGGTCGCACCCTAGCCGTGGAGAGGAGGAGAAAGTGCTGTTGTCGAAGGGGCATTTGGGGCTGAGGAGAGCTGGTGGGTTTGTACAGGGGCTGCGGGGGAGGACGGAGGGGTGAGGCGTGTGGGAGGGAGGAGCCCAGCTGGGAAGTGGGGACTTTGCACGGCAGGAGCTGCGCCCCCTACAGAGCCCAGCTCCAGGGGATTCCTCTCCCCCAGATTCTCACGGCTCTGGATGGAGATGCCTCTTGTCGGAAGCATAAGTTACGGCAGAAACTGGAACAGATCATCAACCTCGTGTCCAGTGACAGCTAAGGGTGGTGGAATTGGTGAGGAGGGGCTTCTCAGTCCTGAGCCGTCCTCCCATCCAGGGCAGTGGCTGGCTTGAGCGTGGGTCCCCGGGCTGAGCCCTGGATTGGGTATCATGGAGCAGGTCACCCTGGCCAGGATGCCCCCAGCACACCCAGGCCCCCTTCATTAGTGCCTTGCTTTGGGCCCTGCAGGGGGAGGGGTGACAGGATGAGCCCCCATCCCAGCAGCAGCAATACCCCCACCCTCCTGCCCTGTGCCCAGGTGTTGGGACAGACCCGCCCTCCCTGCTATTTATATCCCTCTGCCTATTTATTGAATCAAACTCCGCCTCCGTCTCCATCTGTAAATATGTGTCCCCCACGGGATGTCGCCAGCCTCACTCACCTGCCTGTTCTTGAGCTGTCCTGGGCCCTGCCACCCGTCTGGGCTCCTTTGTGTAGCATTATCAGCCTTGGTCTGGCCTCTGGCACCTCACCCCTGCCATGGCTGACCCCACCCATTCCAAGGCGGGGTCACAGTACCAGTGGCACTTGGGGTGAGGTCTCCAAAGCTTCCTCAGAATTGTGGCTGTGCCACACTGGGCCACAGGGTCCCCCTCAAGCACCTTGGGGCCCTCTTCTCGCTGAGCATCTGGAGGACTGGACCCAGGCTTGTGCCAGGGCCTGACTTAGGCCTAGGGGCCCCAGAATGCTGCTCCTCCTGAGCCTACTGCCAAATGTCCTCAGTGTTGTCTGCACCTGCTCCGACTCACTCAGCCGCCCCATTCAGCGCCCGCTCCGTCCAGCGCCCGCCCTGAGGGGCCAAGGCGGCCGTGCCTTACTATTCCGTGTCTTCTGCCTCCTCTGAGGAATCTGACCCTGTCTCACGGCCCAGACCCCCCATTCTCTCCTCTTAGTTGCATGAGTTTTTCTTTGTTCATGGAATGTTTTTTCCTAATTAAATGTTGGGAAAATGCCGTCCATGTGGGGCTCTGTCTTTGGGGCAGGTCAGTAGACCTGTGGATGCTGCATGAGCTAGAGCTGCATTATGGGAGAAAGGACCACTCCTTGCAGGGTCCCAGAGGGTCTGGGGAGGTCCAGGGCCATGCGCGACCCATCAGCAAACCCCGGTGGCTCTACCTTCAAGACAGATTCAAGATAGATAGATTCTCCTCCCTTCCACCAGCCCTACCCAGCTCTCCTGTGCCATCATCTCTGCCTGGATGCCAGTCTCCCTGCTTCTGCCCTGGCTCTCTCCAGCTTGCTCTCAGCGTGGGAAGCAGAGAGATCCTGTTATGATATAAGGTGGATCATGTTGCCTCACTGTTTAGAACCCTCCAGTGGTTTCAGCTGTGGCCAACTCCTTCAAAACCTGACAATTATGTACTGTCAAGGTTGTGGCACCCCTCATGGTGCACCTACCAAAGTCTTACTCCCAGGCCTGTTAAGTAATGCAGGTGGGGGGAAGGTGACATGCAATTTCCTTTTTTTTTTTTTTTTTTTTTTTGAGACAGAGTATAGCTCTGTTGCCCAGGCCGGAGTGCAGTGGAAGATCACAGCTCAGTGCAGTCTCAAACTCCTGGGCTCAAGTGATCCTCCCACCTCAGCCTCCTGAGTAGCTGGGTGTGTAAGTACACTCTACTATGCCAGGCCCTTTTTTTTTTTTTTTTTTTTTTTTTAAATAGAGACAGGGTATCACTGTGTTGTTCAGGCTGGTCTTGAATTCCTGGCCTCAAGTGATCCTCACCCCTCAGCCTCCCAAAGTATTAGGATTACAGGCATGAGCCACTGTGTCTGGCCAGGTGAGATGGAATCTTATTATTTTTACTTTTTATGGTTTTTTGTTTTGTTTTGTTTTGTTTTGACGGAGTTTTGCTGTGTTGCCCAGGCTGGAGTGCAGTGGCATGATCTCAGCTAACTGCAAGCTCCACCTCCCGGGTTCACACCATTCTCCTCCTCAGCTTCCCGAGTAACTGGGACTACAGGTGCCCAACACCACACCCAGCTAATTTTTTATATTTTTAGTGGAGACAGGGTTTTACTGTATTAGGATGGTCTCAATCTCCTGACCTCGTGATCCGCCCGCCTCGGCACCCCAAAGTGCTGGGATTACAGGCGTGAGACACCATGCCTGGCCTTTTTTTTTTTTTTTTTTTTTTTTTTTTTTTGAGACAGGATCTTGCCCTGTTTCCCATGCTGGAGTGTAGTGGCAAAATCAACTCACTGCAGCCTTGATGTCCTGGGCTCAAGTGATCCTCCTGCCTCAGCCTTCTGAGTAGCTAGGATTACAAGTGCTTGCCACCATACCCAGCTGTTTTCTTTTTTTTTTCTTTAGTAGAGATGGAGTCTTGCTGGTCTTGAATTCCTGGGCTCAAGTGATCCTCCTGTCTTGGCCTCCCAAAATGCTGGGATTACAGTTGTGAGCAACTGTGCCCAGCCAAGTGAGATGCAATTTTAAATAGGGTGACTTGGACAGCTTGGAGGCCACCTGAGTTGGGTTTAAAAGCTGCCAGTTCCAGCTGTCCAGCTATGGGGCCACAGTGCCAGACAGTGGTGGTGGTTACAGGACTGTAGGTATTTACCAAAACTAGACACGTCCACGTAACAACCAACTGCACAAATAAGGAGTAAAATAATAAAGAGATGGACGTGTGAGGCAGGACTGGATTGTAGCCCAGGATAAAGAGAAGTTGTGGGATGACAGCTGTGCCATCGGCCCAGACAGAACCATCTGGACAGGGGACAGAGGTAAGGGAGATGGTTGAAAATATTACCATCATATGATAATAACAACTAAGCCACAGGAAAACGACAGTTTTTAACCTCAGGGGAAATCCTTCAGAAATTAATGGAATCTAACAGAAGCATCATGAGAGGAAGAGGAAGGGGAACAGAACTAAATTGGGGCCAGGTGTGGTGGCTCACACTTGTGATCCCAGCACTTTTGGAGGCCCAGGCGGGAAGATCACTTGAGCCCAGGAGTTCAGGACCAGCTTGGGCAACATAGCGAGACCCTCTCTCTACAAAAAATAAAAAATGAGCCTGGCGTAGTGGCGCATGCCTGTGGTCCCAGTTACTCAGGAGGCTGAGGTGGGAGGATTGCTTGAGCCTGGGGGAACAAGGCTGCAGTGAGCCATGATTGTGCCAGCCTAGGTGACAGAGCCAGACCCTGTATCAAAAAAAAAAAAAAAAAAAAAAAAAGATTGGCTGGGCGTGGTGGCTCATGCCTGTAATCCCAGCACTTTGGGAGGCCAAGGCCAGTGGACCACCTGAGGTCAGGAGTTCGAGACCAGCCTGACCAACATGGAGAAACCCCGTCTCTACTAAAAATACAAAATTAGCTGGGCATGGTGGTGCATGCCTGTAATCTCAGCTACTTGGGAGGCTGAGGCAGGGGAATTGCTTGAACCCGGGAAGCAGAGGTTGCGGTGAGCCAAGATCGCACCATTGCACTCCAGCCTGGGAAACAAGAGTGAAACTCCGGCTCAAAAAAAAAAAAAAAAAAAAAAAAAAAAAGTGAAAGATCTATACTGTCAACTATTCATCAATAATTAGTCTAAAAAATATTAAGAAAGGAAGAAAGGAATAAGAGCAAGAGAGGGAGAGAGGAAAGCGTCATCTTCATAAGCTGAAGACCAGTGCCAACGTCACCACTGGCAGAGCTCCCCAGATTCTACAAAGGGAAACTGTTCCTCCATATGGAGTAATAGGGACTGAATATGTCCTGCCACATGAAAGAACCCCCCAAACCAGACAAAATATATGGACTGCAGAGTGTAAAGAAACTGGCTGTGGGCCAGTGAGGGACAGTGAGGTGTGTGAACTGGGAAACAAGGTAAGTCATGCGGCTGGCCCAGTGTCGTGTGTGGAGTTTCCTGGTGGAGCCTGGCAGACACTCGGACTTTAGGAGTTGAAACTCTGATTCAGAGAATCCCAGCAGCTGGTGTTTGCAGGGCAGAGAACCAGAGAGAAGAGAGCTGCACGGGGAAAGAACCCTGGATATCCACAGAGGCTCCTGCTCCAGTATTGAGCAGACTACGACTACTGGTGAGCATAGGCACATGAGGAAGCTACCCAAGGCCAGGGAAGGCCATCACCCCAGCAGGAGAGGATGAATGGTAACTCCAGTGTGCAAGCAGGACAGGGACTAGCAGCTTTCCCCATCCACCAGGATAGAGAAGCTCATGTTCACCTAGGGAGCATTGGCCAGGGTGCCCAGAATGGTGTTTGTTGCTTCCGTAGAGGGAAACTGAAGCCTACACTAAGAGCTGCTCTGGTCCCACACAGCACATCTTCAAAACAAGATTCAAAAGGATCAAACCATTTCCATGTTTTCTGAGAATAAAAGCAGTTGTACTTCTTCCTTTCCACTCAGAAAATCTGATAGAATCTATGAAAGAGCCCTAAGACTGAGTTTAGCAAGGCTGGAGACACTGTATTTTCCAGGGAGCCAAATCCTTGCCCCAGACACTAGTCAATTGCCCCAGCACTTTCTTCACTGATCGTTACAGGAAAACAGCTCATGTTAGATTTGAAAATAAGGAAAAAAAAATTTAACACTAAACTTGCAAATATTATGTGGTGTATATTAGTTACACATTTACTACGTAAATGCAACTGTAAAACTGAGGAAGTATTCCAAAATGTTGACAGTAGTTAATCCCGAATGACAGAACCCAATTGATTTTCATTTTCTTCCATTTCCTAAATTGTCTTCAATTTCCTCGTACTCCTTGAATATCTGAATTCTGGAACCTCCCCTGCAACCCAAGCACAACGACAAGAATATTGGGAGGTGCTGCAGCTGAAAATAAACTCAGACTTGGAATAGTAGCTCAGTTTTATTTTCTGTAGTAACAAACATTTAAGAACCAGATAAAGGCCGGGCGCGGTGGCTCAAGCCTGTAATCCCAGCACTTTGGGAGGCCGAGACGGGTGGATCACAAGGTCAGGAGATCAAGACCATCCTGGCTAACATGGTGAAACCCCGTCTCTACTAAAAAATACAAAAAACTAGCCGGGCGCGGTGGCGGGCGCCTGTAGTCCCAGCTACTCGGGAGGCTGAGGCAGGAGAATGGCGTGAACCCGGGAGGAGGAGCTTGCAGTGAGCTGAGATCCGGCCACTGCACTCCAGCCTGGGCGACAGAGCGAGACTCCGTCTCAAAAACAAAAAAAAAAAGAACCAGATAAAACAAAGGGCCCCTGAGCACCCAAAGGCCAGTACAAGCCGACCATAAGGCCCTCACAAGAAAGTAGCAACTGGGAATTCCTGCCCTAGGGAAGGATGGATGATGCACTGCCTAGGAGGAGAGGTAAAGTGAGACCTCGCCCCATTTTCCCAGGCCAGGCTTAGCGGGAAACTGGGGGCCCGAAGCGCTGCATGGTCCGCACCACCAGGGAAAGCTGGTCGAGAAAGTTGATGACGGAAATTCGGAGCAGGCGGCAGTCTTCAGCTTTCCAGCGGCTAAAAGGGGAAAAGAAAATCAAATTGGAGGTAGCAACTCCTGGTCCCTCGCTCTGCCCCTCAGGCACCCATTACAGCAAACCCTTGGGAGCCCTGTCATTACACAGCCCCTCAGGCAGAGACCAGCCCAGCGCACCTGGCGCTCCTTAGGGCTCATCCTTGGGTGTTCCCCATGTCTCCGTCGGCCGCCTACCCCAACCCCGGTCCCCTTCAGAACTTACATGGCCAGGATCCTGCCGCTCACTGTGAGCTCCTTCCCAACCACCCTTTGGTGGGGCTCGGCATCTGGAGCCAGGGACCCATGGGCGATTTCCGCCTCCAAGGGGGTTGGGAAAGGCACGCTGAGGGTGCTGGGAGTCATTCGGTTAAGGTGCCATCTGATACGACTTTGCCTATGTCTCAGGCCTTCTTGCTCCTCTGAAGCCCCGTCTCAGGTCACCCTGCCCAGCATCACCCGCTTCACTCCTTACCTCGCCCAGGCCACCGTTGGCAGAGCTTCTCTTCCTCCATTTCAATTTCTTCCCCTCCTCCAACCACCCCTGACCGTATACCCCAGCCCCTGGTCCCCCTGCTTCCCTTTCCGTCGGCCCCTGCCCCGCCCCGCCCCGCCCTCCTTTCTTTCTCCCCGAGTCCTGCCCTCGCCCCGCCGCAAGCAGCCCCCAGACCGTTCCTTGGCCTCCCCTCGGAAAGGACACAATATGTGCGGCCGCATTCCTGGCCCCCTGGCCGCAGACGCGGCGTCTCTGCCGGGACCTGGCGCGTGCGGTGGGGGAGCTCCACTGGCCGGAGCTGCAGCTGTGTCCGCGCCCCCGGGGCAGCTGTGGCCACCCTGGCCATCCCCGCCATCTGCGCCTCCGCCTGCGTCTGCCTCCGCCTCCCGCATGACCGCCGCCGCGCCGCTCCGACTCCACCCACGAAGCGCAGGCCCCACGCCCCGCCCTTTCTGTGGCTCCTTCCTGAAGCCCCTCCCCCTGCGCACGACTCCCTCCACACGCGCCTGCGCAGGTCCCTGGAGAGCCTGCCTGGCGCGTGGTCAGTTCCCGCCAAGCGGCCCTGCCTGGGGCCTTCTGAGACCCGGTCAGCGGTTGAGAGGCTGCGGTTTCCTCCAGAAACTCTGCCCCTTCGCTTGTAACTCGATCCCAGGGCGCTGGTGCAAACTGACCCACAATCGGTCAGGCCCCAGAAAGCCAGCCCTGACGGGGCTTTTGAAGACACCGTGGACGCCTAGCCCAGAGGCGCACCCCGCGAGGCTCCGCCCCTAACCGCACCTTGTGATCCTAGCGCGCCTGCGCTGGCAGGGCCTGCCGCCTCGGCCCTGGGGGCCCCAGTGAGGCCCTGGGGTGCCTGGACGCTTCCCGCCCTGTTTCTTACCTGGACCCAAGATCCGCAGGAGATGTGGCACAACATCCATGCTGCGATTCGCGGAGGGAGGGTGGCAGGGTCTGGTAACCCCCAAGGATACTGCTCGCCCTCGACCCCATTGCCCAACCAAGGAGGCTTCACCATGGATTGTGAAGCATTGGATTTGCATTTTACAGGAAGCGTTTTAGAGTGGGTGGGCTGTGCAGAGCGGGAACCTGTCAGCAGAAGGCCTGCACGGAGGCGAAAAATGACAGGGCCTTGAACGAAAGTACTGGCAGTGGGTCTAGGTCTAATATAACGTGAAAAATCAGACTGCACAACTCTTGAGTATGAAAATGCCAGTTTAGGCCAGGCAAAGTGGCTCCCGTCTGTAATCCCAGCACTTTGGGAGGCCAAGGGAGGAGGATCAGTTGAGCCCAGGAGTTCAAGACCAACATGGGCAACATAGTGAGACCCCATCTCTACAAAAAATACAAAAATAAATTTTAAAAATTAACTGGGCGCAGTGGAGCGTGCCTGTAGAACTAGCTTCTTGGAGGCTGAGGAGGGTTGATTGCTTGAGCCCAGGAGTTCGACACCAGCCTGGGCAACCCTGCCTCTACAAAAAATACAAAAATTACCTGGGTGTGATGGTGCACACCTGTGGTCCCAGCTACTAGGGAGGCTGAGATGGGAGGATAACCTGAGCCCGGGAGGCAGAGGCTACAGATAGCCGTGGTCGCCCCACTGTACTCCAGCCTGGCTGATAGAGCAAGACCCTGCCTCAAAAAATAAAAGAAAATGCCAACTTAGTCTCTTACAGTACATATGTAGAGAAATCCTAGAACAATACAGCAACATGTAAATCCTCATGATCTCTGCTAATAGTATGGTGGGTGATTTTAATTTCCTTTTTGTGTTTTCCCTCCAATTTTTCCAAAGTGGTCTTTTATGACATTTACAATACAAAAAAAAAACAAGTATTTAAAGTGACATCAGGCCAGGCACGGTGGCTCATGCCTGTAATCCCAGCACTTTGGGAGGCCGAGGCGGGTGGATCACTTGAAGTCAAGAGTTCAAGACCATCCTGGCCAACATGGTGAAACACCCGTCTCTACTAAAAATACAAAAATTTGCTGCATGTGGTGGTGCGTGCCTGTAGTCCCCGCTATTCGGGAGGCTGGGACAGGAGAATCACTTGAAACCGGGAGGTGGAGGTTGTGGTGAGCCAAGATCACACCACTGCACTCCAGCCTGGGCGACAGAGGGAGACTCTGTCTCAAAAAGAAAAATAATGCAAATAAAAAATGAATAAATGAAGTGACATAAAATTTCCAACAGTGTTTGTCATGTTTGGACAACCTATTTTCCTCCTTTGCAGTCATAAGGAAGGATTGAACACTGAACTATATCAGCAAATCCTGTTGGGTTTCCCTCTGAAATAAGTTCCACATCAGCCCACTTCTTGCTCTCCACTGCTAGTCTGCAGTGGAAGCCAGCATCTTTCCTTGACCGCCCTCAACAGCTTCCTGGCTGATTCTCTTTTACACTTTCCCCTCTACAACCTATTCACCACAGCGCAGAATGACTTTTTAATTCTAATTTAAATTGCATGGGGCTGGGCGCGGTGGCTCATGCCTGTAATCCCAGCACTTTGGGAGGCCAAGGCAGGCAGATCACTTGAGGTCAGAAGTTCCAGACCAGCCTGACCAACATGGTGAAACCCCATCTCTACTAAAAATACAAAACTTAGCTGGGTGTGGTGGTGCACGCCGGTAATCCCAGCTACTCAGGAGGCTGAGGCAGGAGGATCACTTGGACCCAGAAGGTGGAGGTTTCAGTGAGCTGAGATTGTGCCACTGCACTCTAGCCTGGGCAACAGAGTGAGACTCCCTCAAAAAAAAAAAAAAAAAAAAATGCATGGGATCACATCCCTGCTTAAAACCCTAAAATGATTTCCCTTTGCACTTGACTAAAGTCCAAACTCCTTGGTCTATCTTCTAAAAGTCCAGTGTGACCTAACTCCCAGCTCCTTCCCTTGCCTCTTACCCCACCTGCCTGCTCCCTCATTCTTTGTGGCCGCTGGGACCTTCTCTCTGCTTCCGACCAAGGGCAGCCTGACCCCAGCCCTTTGCACTTACTCTTCTATTTGTAAGACTGTCCCCAAACTTTCCCATGGGCTAGCTCCTCCTCGTCATCAGGACCTTGTCTCCAATGTCACCTCCAAGAGGCCTTCAGGATCACCAGTGTAACTCAGTACCCGCAGCCATTCTTCATCACATTTGCCCATTTCAATTTACTATATAGTATTTATTCTTTCCCTCCCTCCCTCCCTCCCTCCCTCCCTCCCTCCCTTCCTTCCTTCTTTCCTTTTTTTGAGACAGAGACTCACTCTGTTGCCCAGGCTGGAGTGCACCAGCGCGATTTCAGCTCACTGCAGCCTCCACCTCCTGAACTCAAGCGATTCTCCCACCTCAGCCTCCCGAGTAGCTGGGACTACAGGTGTGGTACAGCTGTGTGCCAGCACGCTCAGCTAATTTTTGTAATTTTTTTCTCCCCCACCCCTAATTTTTGTATCTTTTGGTAGAGGTGGGTTTTCACTATGTTACCTGTGCTGGTCTCCACCTCCTGGGCTCAAGTGATCTACCCGCTTCAGCCTCCCAAAGCGCTGAGATTAAGGCATGAGCTACCGTGCCCCACCACATAGTATTTCTACCCACCCCCCACCCCCCAAAAAAAGAATTGGCTTGGCCAGGTGTCTTGACTCAAGCCTGTCATCCCAGAACTTTTGGACGCTGAGGGAGGAGGATCACTTGAGGCCAGGAGTTCGAGATTAGCCTGAGCAACATAGTGAGACCCGGTCTCGACCAAAAAAAAAAAAAAAAATTATTAAATTTTAGCCAGGCCTAGCATGGTGGCTCACTCCTATAATCCCAGCACTTTGGGAGGCCAAGATGGATGGATGGATCACCTGAGGTCAGGAGTTTGAGACCAGCCTGGCCAACATGGTGAAACCCCATCTTTACTAAAAATACAAAAATTAGCCGGTTGTGGTGGCAGGAGCCTGTAATCCCAGGTATTCGGGAGGCTGAGACAGGAGAATCGCTTGAACCCAGGAGGCGGAGGTTGCGGTGAGCCCGGGTTGCGCCATTGTGCACTCCAGCCTGGGCAACAAGAGCAAAACTCTGTCTTTAAAAAAAAAAAAAAAAAAAAAAAAAAATTAGCCGGCTGTGACAGTATGTGCCTGTGGTCCCAGCTACTAGGGAGGCTGAGGCAGGAGGATTTCTTGAGCCCAGGAAGTCGAGGCTACAGTGAGCTATGATCTAGCCACTGCACTCTGCATAAGTAACAGAGTGAGACTCTATCTCAATCAAACAAACAAACGAAAAAGTCCATGATGTTCAGGAAATAAAGCAGAGATAAAGGAAAGGTTTTTATAGGGAAATGGCGAGTAATAGCTGTAGAAAAAACTATCAGAAAATTACCATTTTGCAACCGTTATTATCATTAATGTAATAATTAATTGTTATTAACTTAATAATTGATTCAGGATAGCCAGGTGCAGTGGCTCACGCCTGAAATTCCAGCACTTTGGGGGGCCAAGGCAAGTGAATTGCGAGGTCAGGAGTTTGAGATCAGCCTGGCCAACACACTGAAACCCCATCTCTACCAAAAGTACAAAAAAATTAGCCGGGTGTGGTGGCGTGCACCTGTAGTCTCAGCTACTCAGGAGGCTGAGGCGGGAGAATCTCTTGAACCCAGGAGGCAGAGATTGCAGTGACCCAAGACCACGCCATTGTACTCCAGCCTGAGTGACAGAGTGAGGCTCCGTCTCAAAAAAAAAAAAAAAAAAATTGCCGGGCACAGTGGCTCACGCCTGTAATCCCAGCACTTTGGGAGGCCGAGGCAGGCAGATCCTGAGATGAGGAGATCAAGACCATCCTGGCTAACATGGTGAAATCCTGTCTCTACTAAAAATACCAAAAAAAAAAAAAAAAAAATAGCTGAGCATGGTGTCGGGCACCTGTAGTCCCAGCTACTCGGGAAGCTGAGGCAGGAGAATGGCATGAACCTAGGAGGCGGAGCTTGCACTGCACTCCAGCCTGGGCGACAGAGCGAGACTCCGTCTCAAAAAAAAAATTTGATTCAGGCAAGGATTGTCACTGGATGGCAAAAGCATTAGCTGAAAGGTTGTTGGGGACAGGATATTCACAAAGTCTCAAAATATTACCCCAAATTACCTGTGAATCAGGAAGGGAAACTGCATCTTTACAGGGGAGAGATCTGGCAGCCGCCACCTGGGCCATGTGATCAAACAGCCTCCCCAGCAGTGGGGCAGCCTGACCCTGCCAGCCGCTAGATGCGGGGCTGGGGGTGAGTGTGGTCAGAGGAGGAAAGGATACAGTATCAGCTGCCTTGGATGCTTCCAAAAATATTCTTGCCTGATTACCTGTGGAGAATGGCTAGTTGGGAGAGGCAAAGATGGCCTCCTGCTCCCTCAGAAGCCTGGCTGAGTGGCATTGCCCTTCATCCAGGTGGGTCATGGAGAAAATGTGTGTGCTGAGGAGCTGGCCAGTGCTGGACGTGAGTGCCAAGAGGGAAAGGACTGCGTCGTCCAGTCTCAGGATTGCCAGCACTTGGGACACAGGGGGCACTCAGTGATGAGCAAGGTGTCTGCAGCAAAGTCAGGCGCTGTCTGGAAGACATGGGCTGGAGCTCAGGAGAGAGGCTGGGATGAGACATATACATGGGAGTGAAGCACAGAAATAGAAACAAAGCTAGATGAGCTCCCCCAAGAAGTGATAGAGAGAGAGCTGCTATCTCCTGATGTCATCGTAGTCACACTATGGCCGCAGGGTCAGAAACTGTCCCGAGACCCCTCCCTGAGGGGCAGGTGGTGGATCTCAGGGCCCTTCACCGGGCAGGGGGCAGTGGATGACTTGGCGCTACCTTTCAGGGCCGACAATTGGCTCAGAGGGGCACAGCACCTGCAGTAAACATTCTGACCCCCGTTAAAGGATCTCAGCATTGGGGGGCTGCACCCTGTGGCTGCTCCATCTTCATGCAGAGTCCCCAGTGTCCTCTAATGATCCCCCCACTTCCTGTCTCCCATCCCTGCAGTGTTTCCTCTCTCTGGTGCCTTCCCTAACCAAAGCCTCAGGAAATGCTTTCCCTGTGTGATCTTGATGCCTCCAGCCCTCTCCTCCACTACCTGTAAGGTGGCCCTGATATGACACATGCATTTCCCCTGTAGTGGACAGCTGCCATTTGCTGCCACCATTGAGGACATCCATTCATCCAGCCCTCCCCCAGAGCCTTCTGTCCCTTGCACAGCCCATGTGTGTCCAGGGAAGTGACCCCATGCCTAGCTCCAGGGAGCCAGCCCTGACGGATAATCACCCCCTACCCCGGCCAAAATGATTGGACGCACAATCCAGTTCCGACCAACAAGGGTGTTTATTTGCTGGAGGCATCTGAGACAGCAGAGGTGCTACAGAGAAGGTGCTGCTCTGGCAGTGAGGCAGTGAGGGAGGGATTCTGTGGAAGCTGCAGGCAGCCACCTTTTCATCCTTGGAGGTGGTGGCCTGGGATGTGGCAGACACAAACGCAGAGGGAGGCAGGAAGACACTGGAAGAATTGCTCCCCTGCTGCCAATGCCGATACCACTGGGCTTTTCACTTTCATAAGCCAAGAAATTTCCGTTACTGATTAAACAAATTGCCTTTATTGTTAAACCAATGATTGGATATCAGAAACAGCCTAGCTAATATAGCTCCTTTTGGATAAAAGTGGAAGTCTCACATTCACCTTTAATGTTATTTCATTTTCCAAAATCAATTTCCTGGCACCACGCAAACAAGAGCACTGGTAAATGTATCACCTGAGCTGCAGGCCGCCCATGCTCACAAGTGTGTCCCTGCCATAGGTGGCTTTGAAGCCATATACATGGCTCTCCAGCTCTCGTGGGGGGCCAGGGGCTTCTGTGTGCTCTTCAAAGCCTTCACCCATTGGGCCTCTGTCCATCTTTCCAGCCCGGGGACCCAATATTTGCCCCATCAGGCCCAGGCAGGAGGGCCTCCAGCACGTGCAGCCCCGACCACACTGTGAGCGGCTCACTTGGCAAGGGTGGAGGGCCCAGAGTGGCGTCCTCCTGCTGTGGCTTCCTTCTAGCCTCTACCACCCCTGGGGGCCTCCAAGGAGCACAGGGCCCAGCGGAGAAGGAACCGGAACCCAGCCCACGTTTCTGTCCCCACCCCGGCGCCCCAAGGTTTCCTCTCAGGCAACAAGGCGCGGCTGCACACAGGTGGCTGATGTGTTCATGCTCCACAGGGAGGCGAGTGCTGGGGACGAGGACAAAGGCCTATGCCCAGTCCCAGTTCTGACATTGCCTTGCTGAGTCACCCATCAGCCCTAATGCTTCCTGGAGGAGACAAGCAGACAGGGTGCCCAGAGAGGAGCTGTGTCACTAAGGGCCAGGACACCCCATCTCTGGGTCACACTTGGCCACTGCTTCGCTTTCGGCTTCAGTTTGTTTACTGAACAGAAGGGAGGGGGGCACTGTGAGACGAAGGACACTGACTCAGGTCGGGGAGTGGCCCTCACTGTATAAAGTCCGTGGCTGGGGACCAAAGTGGCACTGAGACTCCCCCGAAGTCACATCACAGAGCTGGGGTGACTTGCTGACTCCCTGGCCCCAACCTGCTTTTTCATTTGTCGAAAGCACACTGGCTGCAGCAGCTGGTGGGGGTGTGCTGGTTCCAGGGCTGGCTGTCACTTGGCCTCCTGCAGAGGTAAGCTGAAGGCTATGTTGGACCCGCCAGAGGTCAGGTGACAGCTGCTTTCCCTTTCAGGATTGGGAAGGAGTCACCTGAGGGTATATTCTCAGTGGGCTAAACATGACATGCCAGAGCCCAGCTCTCCAAGCAGCCCCTTCCTCCTTCTCACACCAAGGCACTTTCAGAAGCCGCTGGATTCCGACTGGGGCTCCGCCACTTCACCGCCAGTGCCTCTGCTGTGCTGGCTCACCTCTTCTGAGGGTGTGGAAGCAAACCCAGGTCAAGCTGTGAGGAGTGCCTAGCACGTGGCCAGAGCCAGGTACATGCCAGCTATTATTATGAGCCCAACTGCAACAGGTGAACACACTTAGTGCGACATGCTGCTGTGGCCTGGCACTGGGCACCTCCCCATGCTCCGAGAATGCTATTTGGAGAAGCCTTTCTCCATCGTCTCAGTCACTTCAGGGTGCAGGAAGCGGCTGGCCAACCGTTCGATGTCGTCCAGCGTCAGGCGGCTCAGGGACCTCTCGTAATCCTGGGGAGAGAAGGGCAGGAAGATTCAGGGGCTGCCAGTGGGGAGCCATACACTGCAACAGAGGTAGGGGCTGGGAGGAACTGGGCCTGGAGAGGATACCCAGGGTTACCCTTCTCACCCTCTGTAGCTGTTCCAGGACCCTGCTGGCATCTGCCGCACTGAAGTGGCGGGCCAAGACTTTGGAGATTAGCTGCCAGACATGCGGGGGTGGGGAGTCGGCCAGCCTCTGGGCCTCGCCTTCTTCTAGTAGCACCTTCTGCAGGGGTTTGACCACTAGGTTGAGCTTGGAGTTGGGCCCGATGCTATAATCCGAGAGTCGTTTCCCATCTGCCAAAGACAGATCGATGGGTTCCTCCTCCTCCGCCGCCGTGGGGGTGGCCCGGGACGCAAGACCGCCTCGGGCGGCTGGAGCGGAGCGCTGCGGCATCCGGCAGTGAGGCATGCGGCCGCCTCCCTTGCGGTCATGTGGCGCTTGGCGCCGGCACCCCAACCCGTTACACGGCTGCCGGCCTCGGCCCGCGCACCCCAGTCCCGCTTCCTGCGGGGCTCCCTGGGCGTCTCCTCTCCCTGGGTACCTGCCAGGGCCTTGCCCTTGAAAAGCAGCCGTTGCTGGCGCACGGGGACGTTCAGCTTCTCGGAGACCAGCTGCTTCAGCGTGGACACCAGCTCGTCCTCCGGCACCTGGCCGCGCGGAGGGTGGGAGGCAAGGGTTGAGGTCGCGGTCCCCAGGCGGCGAAGCCCACGCGTCCGCTCCCGAGGGCAGCTCTCCCGGCTCCCAGTCCCCGGCCCGGCCGCCCCGTGCCCGCCCTTGGCCCTGCTGGTCACCCTGCCAGAAGCCGGCGAGAGAGCGCGCCGGACCCGGCCGCCCGGCCCGGGGACCCTACCTGCAGGCTGCACTCCCGGCCCTGCAGCGCCTTCACCGTCAGCTGCATGGCGGTCGCGACGGCGTCCACTCGGGCCGGCGCGCACCCCAACCACCCCCCGCCGCGCGCCGCCGCCCCGGGCGCGCGCTGGAACCGCCCGCCGCCGCCGGAAGCAGCGAGAGGGGCGCGCCCGCCGCCCGCGCTTCCCGGCCCCGCCCTCCTGCCTCGTCCACGCCCCGGCCCCGCCCCCCGGCCCAGTTGCACCCCGGGAGGAGTGCCCCTGGGGTCCCGCCTAGCACACGCGCAGCGACCGCCCTGGCCGGCGGACCCCTCCCAAAGCAACAGCGCCGGGGAGTTGGGAGCAGGAACTAGTCGGGCCAGGTTGGCGTCATCTGGGAGCTAGGGAATGGAGAAGGAAGGACCAGAAGGTACGCTCGCCCCCGCAGACTGCCTGGACCACCCCACGCGCCGTTACTGCTGGCGGAACCTGGCCCTGCATACCCACAGACGGCCCCCCCCCCCCCCCCCCCCCCCGGCTCCCTGCCTGGTGGCTTTCTGGCTCCTCCTTTCTGGTCTGGCTGCGAAACACCCCACTGAGCTTGAGAGGGGGTAGGGGGGCCAGCCTCTGCCCTCATCCTCCCACCTCTCCTACAGTGGGGACACGCCCCGGGAGGGCTGATAGAGAAAGCCTATGCAGGGGTCACCGTGTCACCCAAGCTGGCCCTCCACCCTGGTCCACACCTACCCAGCACACTCTTTCTACCCCCACGCCCAGGCCCCAAAGGGCAAAGATTAGAAGGGACCCAAGCTTGCTTCTCTGTTTTATTGAAATATATTTTCTGGGCAGCGCCCACCTACCTAACTCAGCATGGCCTCTGTGGCACTGAAAGCTGGAGAATAAAAAATCAGTAAAAAAAATAAGCCTGGATTTTTCTGAGTGCATAGTGCATGAGAACTTTGGTGGAGTGTGGGGGCTGGGGCTGATGAAAGCTTGACCCAGAGGCCTCAGGAAACTGGGAACAGGCTACTGTAGATGCAGTGGCCAATGACCAAGGCCAGCATCTCGGAGGTGCCGCTCAGCGCCACAATGAAGGGGGCCTGGGAGGCATAGTCAGCTTGAAGGCGGCGGAGGGATAGCTGCAGCATGGCCAAGGCCAGCAGGCTGTTCTGCACCCCTACCTCAATGCTGACCGTCCGCCGCTGGGCCACAGGCAGCTTCAGACATGTGGCCAGGCAGTAGCCCACCAACAGGCCAACCAGGGGCACTGTGATACCCACCAGTACGATGGGTAGCCGGACGCCTGCCAGGATGAAGACCCCCATGCGATAGGCCAGGAAAAGGCCGCCCAGGAGGAGCACAAAGCTGAAGGGCTTGATGACCTGCAGCAGCAGCTGGGAGAACTTGGGGAGCTTGGACTTGATCAGCACGCCCACTGCTATGGGGATGGCGATGAACAGCAGGGTGCCCAGGATTTTGGAGATGGGCACGTGGAGTGTTTCATGGATGCTGAGCAGGTGGCTGTAGATGGCTGAAGACAGAGGCAAGAAACCAGTGGCAGCCACCGTAGAGATGAAAGTCATGGAGATGGCCAGGGTGACGTCCCCTCCAAGAAGGAGGCTGAAGAGGTAGCTCCCTCCGCCGCCAGGCGATGAGCAGGTAATGATGAGGCCCAGAGCCAGGGCCTTGGGCAGCATGAAGACTTTGGCCATGAGGAAGGCGTACAAGGGCATGACCAGAAACTGGCCCAGGAGGCCCAGCAGCATGGGCTGGGGGCTCTGCATGAGCCCCTTCAGAACCTCGAGTTCCACTTTGCACCCAAACGAACACTTGTTGACAAAGATAAGAGGCAGGAGCAGGTAGAGTATTGGGTTTTCCGAGAAGTGGGCCAGGTCGGTGCTGAGGGGGGCGGGGCTGTCTTCAGCAGGTGAGACCTTGATGCAGAAGTCCCTCCGCTCCTCGATCAGTGTGGGCGGGGCCTCACGGGCGTCCAGGAGCTGGATGTGGAGTGGGGCCAGCCCAGCCAGGCCTGAGTGGATGCTCACCACAAAGCCACCCCCACCTCCCCAGGTTATGGCACTCACGTTCTTGATGGTCAGCACCTCTGTGTCCAGGGATGTAACCCTGAGCATGGGGCTGGGCACCGTCCTGTTGGCTTGGCCTGGGTACTGGCTGGAGATCACAATGATGCCCTCACTCTCCTCAGGAAACTCAAACTCCATCACAGAGCCATCTCCAATGCTCAAGTAGCGGCCCCCCGTCAGCGGCACAGTGTGACCCCCAGCAGTGCTGAGGCTGCTGCTGGCTGTCCCTCGGGCCCCCCACGGCAGGCTGATGAGCAGCAGGGCAGCTCTGAGCATGCCTAAGGGACCTGTGCCACCATCCTCGCCTCCCACACCAGGCCACTGCTGAGAGCTGCCCCTGCCCTGCATTAACACCATGGCTCTTCCTGGAGGGCGGATGCGTGCCCAGGCCCTCTGTGGCTTAGGAGAACATCCCCACTGGTGCTGTTGGGTTGTCCTGAGAAGGATTCATGGGTGGGTCCCAGTCCTGTGCTGCCTTCCTTGATGGCAGGGCTCTCCCTGAGGAGGTAAGGGACACAGAGAGGCAGCTGGTGAGGGCGTGCAGTCAAGAACCCAGGAGCATGGGGATCTGGAAACCCGCTGCTAAGAGTAAAACTCAGCAGGGACCCTTGCCCCACACTCAGGAATGGAGAGGCAATGCCTAGTGCTGGCC
This sequence comes from Macaca thibetana thibetana, assembly GCF_024542745.1. NCBI lineage: Eukaryota > Metazoa > Chordata > Mammalia > Primates > Cercopithecidae > Macaca > Macaca thibetana. The sequence continues at coordinate 149,179,051 of NC_065598.1, forward strand.
CTTGAGTGCCGTTTGGCTGTGGCTCCCTGGCCTGCTCTACCTGCCCCTACAGTGACTCGATGAGGGTCCTGCTGGGAAGCAGGTCCTCCCTCTCCAGGGAAGTTGCCAGAATGGGCAGCAGGAATGGATCAGACAGAGCCACATGTCTACTGGGGGGCTTTCTTCTCCTTTTGTCAGAGCTCCCACTGGTCCCAGACTTTGAGACTCCCAGAGCCACTGTGATATATCTGAGAGGCTGTGCTCAGAGTCCAGGGCTCCCCTCCATGCTCACATGCGCCCCTACCAGAGCCTCAAAATCCCAATGGAACTATGAGTGTTTCTAGGGACCAGCAGCACCTCCTTCCATTTCTCAATTTGGGCAGTGACCACTGTAGTGTCACATCACCTGCTAGAACTGGGGCAACCAGGCTGGAGACGCAACAGCTTTACATCACCCCTGTCAGTTGCCTCATGCACTGTTGTGTCCCGGTCCTAGAAGAGGACTGCCTCTGTAGATCCTATCACTTTGGCACTGGCCTCCCGTCATCTGAGACTGGGGTGAAAGGCAGAAGTAGGGAGCAGAGGCCGGGCGCGGTGGCTCAAGCCTGTAATCCCAGCACTTTGGGAGGCCGAGACGGGCGGATCACGAGGTCAGGAGATCGAGACCATCCTGGCTAACACGGTGAAACCCCATCTCTACTAAAAAATACAAAAAATTAGCCGGGCGAGGTGGCGGGCGCCTGTAGTCCCAGCTACTCAGGAGGCTGAGGCAGGAGAATGGCGTAAACCCGGGAGGTGGAGCTTGCAGTGAGCTGAGATCCGGCCACTGCACCCCAGCCTGGGCGACAGAGCAAGACTCCGTCTCAAAAAAAAAAAAAAAAAAGAAGTAGGGAGCAGAGGTTAGGTTAAGCCAAAAGTTCATCCCGGCGAGCCTCCCCTATCCCTAGCTTAGGATGACATGGTCTCTGCTGGCTTGAAGTTCGGGTCACTTACCCTGGAGGCCTTGGTCCAGCCATGTGTCTTATCTCTGAAGAGGGAGGCAGGAAAACCAGTGGGGTAGGAGAAGCAAAGTAGAGGAGCTAAGATGAAGGCACCAGGGCTGAAGCCACCAGGGTGATACGAACCAGTCAGAAGGGGAAGGCTAGGGGCCATTCACCCCATGCCCCATCCCTCCAGTAGGGCTGGTGACTCTGACTCACTCTAAGAGGGGTTTGGCCCAGATCCCACACCATTTCTGCTTGAGGGGCCGACAGAGTTTGAGCAGATGCACCCCCAAGTCAGGGGAGGGAGTCCCGGCCCTTCCACACCGGCCAGGTGTTCGGGGTAACTGGCAAGGGCTCCTCCGTACCTGGGAGTCCGGAAGTTGTCGGACGGGTCGTTAGCAGAGCTCTGGCGCGGACCTGGGAGGGAGGAAAGGAAGGGCACGCCGCCGTCCCACAGGCGGCGACCCGCTCGGGCCGTCTCGGGGTCTGGGGGAGCACCTTACGACATTCCTGGGCCCCGCGGCCCCGCCAGGCCTCGCGAACGAGCGGCGGCGGCCCTTCCCTGCCAGGCCCGACCGGGCGCCCGAGTGGGCGATCGCGGAGCGGGGTCGGGGCCAGAGGCCGCCTCCCTTCCGGAGGCTCTCACCTGCCACAGCCACGGCGCAGCTCAGCTGCAGCGTCTGCCTGGCCAGCAGACGCCCGCGAGCTCGGCCCGTCAGGGCCCCGCCCCACCGAGGCCCCGCCCTTCCCCGCCCAGCGCGTCAGGGCCCCACCCCTCCCTCAGCGTCCCGCTCAACTCCAGCGGCTCGCTGGGTTCCGACCGGTTGTGACGTCTCTGGGAATGATGCACCCGCGCGGGCGCGGGCGCGGTGCGGGTAAGCCGGTCGGCGCCCGGCGCTGCCTGGACCAATCGCTTGGCAGCGCATCTGAACTTGTTGTGATTGCTAGGGCGACCCGCTCTGGGAGGGAGCCCCAGGCATTCCCGATTACGCTGCGACCTCTAAAGGCAGTGGGACAGAGGGTTAGCCGTTAGCAGGGCTGGGGCGCCCGTGGGCTGCCGCTAGGGCTGTGAGCCCGGGGTTAGGGTTTTGGCCACGTTGCCGCTCAGGGTGCCCAGCCCTGGGGCCTCAGGGCTGAGTTTGACCGACCTGGACGCCGGCTTCTGTGCGGAGTTCCTCCTTTCGTTCAAGCATTGACCGAGCGCCTTTTTCTATTTATCTTCTGACACTGAGTCTCGCTCTGTCGCCCAGGCTGGAGTGCAGTGGCACGATCTCGGCTCGCTGCAACCTCCGCCTCCCGGGTTCAAGCCATTCTCCTCCCTAAGCCTCCCGCATAGCTGAGATTACAGGCGCCCGCCCCCGCGCCCGGCTAATTTTTGTATTTTTGGTGGAGACGGGCTTTCACCATGTTGGCCAGGTTGGTCTCGAACTCCCGACCTCGTGAGCCGTCCGCCTCGGCTTCCCAAAGTTCTGGGATTACAGGCGTGAGCCACTGCGCCCGGCGAGGGCCAATTTCTATATCGTGGAACATTAAGTGAACTTGTCTGCCTTTCCAAACTTTGGCGCCACTAGCAAGGTGCGGAGGCTTCGTGGTAAAGGAATAGAAGGCAGAAGGTTGGGGACAAATATGATGGGAACGTGTAGAAAGAGTGTCGGAAGACAGTACAGAGGTGCAGAGCGAAGGGGGATCATATGTTCCCAAAGCTTGTTGGGGCAACTGGAATCAATCTGCACACTTCAACCTCTTGTCAAGACTGATGGAGTCGGAGGTATTTGCCGCAGGTAGGTGCACAAGACACATGGTTGCAGATGTGAAAAAAAAACAAAAACAAAAAACTGAACAAAACCACCCATGTCTCTAATGTTTCTTTTTTTTTTTTTTTTTTTTTTTTTTTAGACGGAGTCTCGCTCAGTCGCCCAGGCTGGGGTGCAGTGGCCAGATCTCAGCTCACTGCAAGCTCCGCCTCCCGGGTTCATGCCGTTCTCCCGCCTCAGCCTCCCGTGTAGCTGGGACTACAGGCGCCGCCACCTCGCCCGGCTAGTTTTTTTGTATTTTTTAGTAGAGACGGGGTTTCACCGTGTTAGCCAGGATGGTCTCGATCTCCTGACCTCATGATCCGCCCGTCTCGGCCTCCCAAAGTGCTGGGATTACAGGCGTGAGCCACCGCGCCCGGCCGTCTCTAATGTTTCAAATAAATAATATACATTTGATTTTATTATTTATTTATTTATTTATTTTTGAGACAGGGTCTCGCTCTGTCGCCTAGGCTGGAGTGCAGTGGCCTAAGCTTGGCTCACTGCAACCTCCACCTCCCGGATCCAAGCGATTCTCCTGCCTCAGCCTCCTGAGTAGCTGAGAGGTACAGGCATGCGCCACTACCACCCGGCTAATTTTTATATTTTTTAGTAGAGACAGGGTTTGCCATGTTGGCCAGGCTGGTCTCGAATTCCTGACCTCAAACTATCCACCGGCCTCAGCCTCCCTAAGTGCTGGGATTACAGGCATGAGCCACTGCGCCCAGCCAAATAATATACTTTAAATTAATTTATTGATATTTAAATTTATTTTAAAAGTTTATTTATTTATTTATTTAGAGACAGGGTCTCACTCTGTTACCCAGGTGCGGTGGCTCACGCGTGTAATCCCAGCATTTTGGGAGGCTGAGGCGGGTGGATCACAAGGTCAGGAGATCGAGACCATCCTGGATAACACGGTGAGACCCCGCCTCCACTAAAAATACAAACAAATTAGCCGGGCGTGGTGGTGTGCGCCTGTATTCCCAGCTACTTGGGAGGCTGAGGCAGGACAATCTCTTGAACCCGGGGTGGGGCGGAGGTTGCAGTGAGCTGAGATCATGCCACTGCACTCCAGCCTGGGTGACAGAGCAAGACTCCATCTCAAAAAAAAAAAAAGTTTTTTGTGTGTGTTTTACAAAGTTCAAGTTAGTATGTGCACATAATATGAGCAAATATACATATGCTGAAAGTTCTTATAAGGGTTTGATGTGTGGATGATCAAAAACATTTGCAACCATAACTCTCAGCCATTCTTTAGCCTCCAGGGATCTGTAAGGCAGAAGTGATTTGTGTGTTTGTACTTGGTGTTCTGGAAAGGTTGTTCTGTCCCTTTCAAATGGGGTTGAAGGCTCCTGATGGAAGTAGACAGTATTTAGACTAGAACAGGTGAGAGGGCTTGACTTGGCACATGCTGGGGCTGAAGACTGCAATATGGAAAAGGGCAGTAAGGGTAGGGACTGTCTAAGGATGGGGTAAAATTGGCCAGAGGGAGAAAGGAGTCAGCTGGAAAACCCAAAGAAGGAAAACCAAAAAGTTGTGTCCTTTTTGAAGGAAATGTGAATTTTTGTATTCTACTTGCCTGTGCTCTTGGGCCTACCTGACGCTGTCAGTGAAACTCACCTGGAACTAACCACTTGGCAGCCGCCAATTCTTGTTTTTGCCAGAGGTCAAGGAGAGCAAATGCAGTCAGAAGACTGCTGTCTGTTATTGTCAATCACTTCAGCCTTCCCTGAAAAGCCCAAGTGGGCAGGTGGAATATCTGACATGAAGAATTGGTGGCTTTGTCTGCAGGAAAAGGGAATAGCTAAATTAAAGGCAAGAGAATGTTCCTAGTTGGTTTAGGGAATCAGTAGTTTACCCCAGGACTCGGTGGCTCACGCCTGTAATCCCAGCACTTTGGGAGGCCGAGGCAGGTGGATCACTTGAGCTCAGGAGTTCAAGAGCAGCCGGGGCAACATGGCAAAACCCCTTCTCTACAAAAAATACAAAAATTATCCTGGCGTGGTGGCATGCGCCTGTAGTCCCAGCTACTCGGGAGGCTGATGTGGGAGGGTCACTTGAACCCGGGGAGATGGAGGCTGCAGTGAGCTGGGATCACGCCACTGCACTTCAGCCTGGGCAACAAAGTGAGACCTTGTCTCAAAATACCCTAGAAGAGAAGGAGGAAGAGGTGAGGATATCTAGTGCCCAAAGAGAAGTCATTTGGACTGAAAAAACAGATGGAACAAATGATAGCAACAACTCTTGAGGCAGGGACCTCCAGAAACAGTTTTTTTTGTTTGTTTTTTGTTTTTTGTTTTGAGACAGAGTCTCACTCTGTTGCCCAGACTGGAGTGCAGTGGCACAATCTTGGGTCACTGCAACCTCTGCCTCCCGGGTTCAAGTGATTCTCCTACCTCAGCCTCCCGAGTAGCTGGGATTACAGCCAGCTAATTTGTGTATTTTTAGTAGAGATGGGGTTTCACCATGTTGGCCAGGCTGGTCTCAAACTCCTGACCTCGTGATCCGCCCGCCTCAGCCTCCCAAAGTGCTGGGATTACAGGCATGAGCCACCGTGCCTGGCCCAGAAACGGTATTTGATAAATAAGGAGGCCAGGCGAGGTGGCTCATACCTGTAATCCCAGCATTTTGGGAGGCCGAGGGGGGAAGATTGCTTGACCCCAGGAGTTTGAGACCAGCCTGGGCATCATGGGAAGATCCTATTTCTACATAAACAGATTAAAAAATATTTTAAAAGGCATGGAAGGCATATGCTAGTGTAAGTATGAGGTACATTGAGTATCCACAGGGAAGTATAATGACACCTGTCACTTTTGCCTGCCGGGCATCAGGTTGCAGCACCTTAGTTTTCTTTGGGGGAACCACCTGTCCTCCACTCTCAGTATGCATGGTTTGCATGTGGATGGCCCCAGCGCTGGGCCCTGGAGTGGGCACATAAGCAGGTGCAGCCAGCCAGCCACTCAGACTGATGCAAACATAATGCCATAATCCAATCTGGACCAATGAGGGTTAGTCCCCAGGGACTTGTACTGAAGTGTTGGGAATGCCATCCTACGCCACAGAGAGGGAGACTAAAAGAAAATGATATTTGGAATGGGTATTGCAATGGGAATGTGTGTGCTGTAGTAAACTGTGTATATTCAGGGAGGTGAAGGGAGAAAAAGGTTTTTGTGGTTGTTTTTTGTTTGTTTGTTTTTAAGGCAGGGTCTCACTCTGTTGCCCAGGGTGGAGTGCAGTGGTGTGATACTGGCTAATTGCAGCCTTCACCTCCTAGACTCAGGTGACCCTTCCACTTCCGCTCCCTCAAGTAGCTGGGACTACAGGCATGTGCCACCATGCCTGGCTAATTTTTTTGTATTTTTTGTAGAGGTGGGGTTTAACCATGTTGCCTTACACTGGTCCCGAACTCCTGTGCTCAAGCAATTCTCCTGTCTCAGCCTTCCAAAGTGCTGGGATTACAAGCATGAGCCGTGGCAGCAGGCGGACAGAGGTGTTTTTGTTTGTTTATTTGTTTTTCAGATGGAGTTTGGCTCTTGTTGCCCAGGCTGGAGTGCAATGGCGCGATCTCGGCTCACTGCAATCTCCACCTCCCGGGTTCAAGCGATTCTCTTGCCTCAGCCTCCCGAATAGCTGGGATGACAAGCATGGGCCACCATGCCCAGCTGATTTTGTATTTTTAGTAGAGACGGGGTTTCACTATGTTGGTCAGACTGGTCTTGAACTCCCAACCTCAGGTGATCTGCCCTCCTCAGCCTCCCAAAGTGCTGGGATTACAGGTGTGAACCACCGTGCCTGGCCAACAAAGGTTTTTAAAGAAAAAATGAGAATTACATAATTGTTTTCAGGTAATTATCCTTGGCTACAAGGATTAATAACAAAGGTGGCATCAGTCCAAGTTTGGACAGGCAGTTGCTGGGTAGATGTCCTCACAGAAGTATTCTCTCTGTGTCAGGTGATGATAGCCATTGTACGGGGTTATAGTTTTTGCAGAGTCTCATGATGGGTTTTGCTGTCAGGTATCACGCATGAGAACCTTCTCTTCATGGCCTTCCCCAGCTCCGGTTTTCAGGTTTTTTTTTTTTTAAGGTAGGGTCTCGCTATGTGACCCTGGCTGGAAGTGCAGTGGCTTTTCATGGAGCGATCCTACTACTGATCAGCATGGGAGTGTTTACTTGCTCTGTTTCTGAGCTGGCCCAGTTCACCCTTCCTTAGGAAACCTGGTGGTCTCCTGCTCCCAGGAAGTTACCATATTGATGCTGAGTTTAGTGAAGACACCAGATCAGAATAGCATACCACAGCCCAGAAATCCTGTGCTCAAGTGATCCTCCTGCCTCAGCCTCCCCAGTAGCTAGGAATACAGGTGTGTACTACCATGCCTGGCTAACTAAAAAAAAAAAAAATTTGTAGAGACAGGGTCTCCCTATGTTGCTCAGGCTCATCTCGAACGCCTAGGCTCAAGGGATCCTCCCACGACAGCCTCCCAAAGTGCTAGATTACAGGGGCGAGCCACCGCACCTGGCCTAGCATGGAAGTTTTAACCTGTTCCATTTCCAGCCTGGGCTGGTTCATTCCTCCCTAGACAACCTAGTGGTCCTCCACTCCCAGGATACTGATGCTGAGCTTTTTTTTTTTTTTTTTGAGACGGAGTCTCGCTCTGTCACCCAGGCTGGAGTGCAGTGGCCGGATCTCAGCTCACTGCAAGCTCCGCCTCCCGGGTTCACGCCATTCTCCTGCCTCAGCCTCCCGAGTAGCTGGGACTACAGGCGTCCGCCACCTCGCCCGGCTAGTTTTTTGTATTTTTTAGTAGAGACGGGGTTTCACCATGTTAACCAGGATGGTCTCGATCTCCTGACCTCGTGATCCGCCCGTCTCGGCCTCCCAAAGTGCTGGGATTACAGGCTTGAGCCACCGCGCCCGGCCTGAATTTTTTTTTTTTTTTTTTTTTTTTTTTTTTCAGATGCAGTTTCACTCCTGTTGCCTAGACTGGAGTGCAATGGTGCAACCTTGGCTCACTGCAACCTCCACATCCGAGGTTCAAGCGATTCTCCTGCCTCAGCCTCCTGAATAGCTAGGATCACAGGCATGTGCCACCACACCCGGCTAATTTTTGTGTTTTTAGTAGAGACAGGGTTTTACCATGTTGGCCAGGCTGGTCTCAAACTCCCGACTTCAGATGATCTGCCCACCTCAGTCTCCCAAAGTGCTGGGATTACAGGTGTGAGCCACTGTGCGCGGCCTGTTTTTTTTTTTTTTTTTTTTTGAGACAAGGTCTTGCTCTGTCACCCTGGCTGGAGTGCAGTGGCACAGTCATGGCTTACTGCAGCCTCAACCTCCTGGACTGCAGCAATCTGCCTGCCTCAACCTCCATAAGTGCTGGGATTACAGACATGAGCTACCAAGCCTAGTACCATAGAATCTAAACCATCTCTAGATTATTTATCATGCTTAATACAATACAAATGCTATGCAAATAGCTATTACACTGTATTGTTTCTTGTTTTTTGATAGGATCTCACTCTGTTGCCCAGGCTGAAGTGCAGTGGTGTGATCTTGGCTCATGACATCCTTGATCTCCTGGGCTCAAGTGATCCTCTTGTCTCAGCCTCTCAAGTAGCTGGGACTACAGATGCGTGTCACCATGTCTGGCTAATTTTCTTTATTTATTTTGTAGAGATGGGGTCTCGCAATTTTACCCAGGCTGGTCTCGAATGCTTGGGCTCAAATGACCTGCCCACCTTGGCCTCCCGAAGTGCTGGGTTATAGGGCATGAGCCACTGTGAGAGCCTACACTGTATTTTTTTTTTCTTTCTTGAGATGAAGTTTTGCTTTTGTTGCCCAGGCTGGAGCGCAATGGCATGATCTTGGCTCACTGTAACCTCTGCCTCCTGGGTTCAAGTGATTCTCCTGCCTCAGCCTCCTGAATAGCTGGGATTACTGCCACCACGCTTGGCTAATTTTTTTTTTTTTTTTTTTGAGACAGAGTCGCGCTCTGTCGCCCAGGCTGGAGTGCAGTGACGCGATCTCGGCTCACTGCAAGCTCTGCCTCCTGGGTTCACGCCATTCTCCCACCTCAGCCTCCTGAGTAGCTGGGACTACAGGCTCCCGCCACCACGCCTGGCTAATTTTTTGTATTTTTTAGTAGAGACAGGGTTTCACCATGTTAGCCAGGATGGTCTCGATCTCCTAACCTTGTGATCTGCCCGCCTTGGCCTCCCAAAGTGCTGGGATTACAGGCGTGAGGCACTGCGCCCGGCCACTGTATTGTTTTTTACTTGTACTATTTTTTATTCTTGTATTTTTATTTTTTTCAAATATTTCCAATCTGTGGTTGGTTGAATCTGTGGACATGGAACCCCCATGGATATGAAGGGCTGACTGTATGCTAGTCTGTCTTCTGGAGATGTTTGCAATTTTCCATAGCAAATCTAAAGAGTGAAGTATGTATGATCCTGCAGTGGATCCATCATTGCACATTTTTGTCCAAACCCATTGAATGTCCAACAGCAGAGTGAAGCCTCATGTGAGTACCAATGCTGGTTCATTGACAGCAACAGATGGGACGCTGGAGGCTGGCAGGGGGCACACAGGAACTCTGACCTTTCCACTCAGTTTTGCTGTGAACCTAAAATGGTTCTAAGAAAGAACATTTACAAAAAAAAAAAAAAAAAAAAAGGGAATACATGTAGAAAGTTCCTGATACAGAGACAGGACTAGGTGTTGGCTGTGTGATCTTTTCAGTCCTGGAATCACCATCATTTCCTGCCTGGTGAGTCTCTCTTCCAAGGCACCCCTGTGCCTCCAACCCCACATGTGCCTGCTCCGGAAGCACTTTTGTCTTCTGAGGCTCTGTCTGAGCTCTACACTCTTCCTGGGGTCGGCTCTTAAGTCCATCGCCCCTAATGTGGCCCTGTCAAGGACACCACAGTGCCTCCCATCTAGGAACTGCCTTCTCTCCTTTCGCTGAACTCAGACTGCTTCTGGGCCTCTGGATTTTATTCCAGCAAAATTGCTTCTAACTTGCTGGCTCTCGCTCAGCGAAGGGAGGTATTAACTGTAACCTGCGAGACACGCGAAAAGCCCAAGTGACTCGACCCCTCAAACCCTGACTTCAAAGGCAGTTAAAGTCTGTGGGCGACACGTGCTCTTGGATGATGATGGGGGTGTGGCGGGGGGGCCTGGGCTGGTGTTAATCCCTGTCCCTGTCCCTACAGGCCTGCACTGGGTCAGAGGGAGTTGAGTTTCCTGCAGCCCCTGAATGTGGAATCATGTCTCCCAGACAAAGCCATGGTGGCACTACCTGGGGCCGCTCTGATCACTGCTTGAGTCACATCTCAGTCACAGCAGGGCCTGTTGGTGACAGGAGCCCTTGAGACAAAAGGCTGTCTGCTAGGGCTGTGGGAGCAGGTTGGTTAAGACTCTGGAATCTGTCCTCCCACACCCCAGAGGACACCATCACCCCTGACTCCGCACTGACAACAGCATCTGAAGGCATTTCTTCTGTGGGGCCATCACTTTATTAAGGGGTCATCTAGAAGGTGGGCCCCCTGACAAACTACGGACGGGACCATGATCAGGCTCCAGCTGCTTTACCACCCCGGGCCAGCCTGCTCATGAAGCAGCCACCGGGTTTGGCTCACTGGAAGGAATCACACTGGAAACATGTTTAGCCCGCAGTGCAGAGGGTGCTTCCAGAAGGGAGAGGTTCTGGAAGATGTCCCAACCTGCCGGGGGCTGCTCCCAGAGTTGCACAGTGAGGGGCGGGCACCCAGGGCTGCTCCAGGACTCAGGATGGGGACGGAGATGGTGTGAAGAATGGAGGAGGACAGGGCTAGATGGGCTGACCGGGGGAACAGTGTTACGAAAAGGAGGCGGGTACCCTGGGCTCCCGTGACAAAGTGCGGGAGAGCTAGCCCCTGCAGCCCCCATATCCTCCACCACCTTGAGACCACATTCTGGTCACTGCCTCAGAGCCCCAATGTGTTGGGGCCACAGAGCACTCCTGCCCAGGCGTGGGGTGTGGGCCTCGGCCTCCGTCCACCTGGCAGCGCGCGTGCCTCCCTTGGCCTGGCCTCCCTCGGCCTGGTCCTGGCGCTGGCCGTGCTAGCTGGCCGTGCTTCTCCGCGGGATGCAACCTTCCATCTCCAGTGCCTCGGGCCAGCCTTCGTACTTGTTGGTGTGCTTACTGTTCTTCACGTGCTGCGGGGAGGGGAGCAGAAAGTCATGACCTTGGCCCTCAGGGACAGGGGACAGGAGTGGACCAGGGCCCAGGCTTTCAGTCACCTGTGCTGTGCTGGCCAACAGTGCACTCTCAGGGCACTTGGCCCCTCCACCCACCCCAGGGAAACATGGCACCAGCTGTGCTGGCCCACCCCTCATAGCTGGACTGGGGATGGTCCCCTGCTGGGGCGTGAGCAGTCGGGGAGCCGCGTGGCATGTAGGCAGAAGGGGCGATGGGCTGCCCTGTGCTGGTGGGGATGATGCCAAGCACCCACCATACCTGCTCAAAGGGGCTCTTGTTCTGCACACCCTTGGCCCCCACAAACACCCAGCTATCCCGGAAGGCCAGCTCCTTGGCGTTCCTGCTACCCAGCTCGCTGAAGAGCTTTCTGGTCTCTTCATTCATCCTGCAGCATGGGAGGAAGAGGTGTCAGCTGTCGCTGCAGAAGGGCAAGGCTGAGGCTGGCCTCCCCAAGTACTTACTTGGTGGCTGGGTCGTCGTAGGATGCCACGAACACCAGGGTGCCTTCGTGCAGTGGCCGAATAAACTTCAACAGGTCGTTGACATCTGGCGGGGGGCAGATGCCACGGAACAGGGGTCATCAGGTACCACTGAGCACCCTCCCACCAGCCCCTGTTCTCCAAACAAGGAAACAGAAGTAGGGATTGCCCTGGGACATGCCCCGCCAAGGGACAGACTGGTATAGGAAGCTGAGGCATCCCCATGACCTCCCACAGCCTCTAAACCAAGCTGGTGATGCCCCTGTCATTTCTGAAACCAAGGAGGTGACTGAGAAGCCCCAAGTACAGACAGAGAGAGAGAGCAGTGTCTCAGGGGAAGCTGCCCAGGTCATTTTGCTGCAGTCAAAATGCAAGATGCTGCGCTATAACTCACCTCCGGCCCACATGTCAAAGGCCCGGGCCTCGATGAGCTCGCCGCTGACCCCTGTGTCAGGAGGGAGGGCCCTGCTGGGTGAGCCAGGCCAGCCTCAGGGCACGGCAGGCGGGCAGCAACGGGGGGACAGCCCTTCTGGAAGCTTTCAAACGGTCCCCCAATATTCATTCATTTGTTCAGGCAGCTGCATCCCACCCCAAGCCATGGTGCCTCTGTCTGGCATTTGAGGCCCTCTGGGGGCTCCATGAAGCACCCTCGACCTCCCAGAACCCTCCCCAGTGCTTTATTTTTTGCCATCGTGCCTTTTTGTTCATTGGGTCACTCCTCTGTGGAGCCTTCGGCTTTGCACAGACTCCTTCCTGGGCCTCCCTGGGAGATCCTGAAGGGGAGGGGAAGGGAGGGCAAACACCCAGAGGTCTCCTGGGGAGGGAGCAGGGAAGGAGGGCGGCAGGCCACACTCAGCCAGGGGCCTCACCATTCACCAGGGCGATGTTCAGCCCACGGCCCACGTTGTCCTTGACACTGCTCATCAGCCTAGTTAGGGGCGGGGGACGGGGAGATCCCACATGGGCACATCTGCTCCACTCTCCCTTGCAGACCCGGCCCTGGATCCCCCACTCCCTCCCTGATCCCCATTCACCCCAGGGAGCTCACATCTTGTCCTCAAGGCAGATCTTGGGCCCAATGACGTTGGCGGCCCCGCTGACCACACGGAAGGCCAGGTGCTCCTCAGGACATGGCTGGGGCAGGCCGCACTTGTACTTCCTGGCCCGTGGCGCTGGGCAGGGATAGCAGGTGTTACCCATGGGCCTGGCCCTGAGGTCACCTGAGATCTGAAGGGGAGGTCAGGACCAGCACACATGGTAGAACAAGTGACCGCAGAGCAGGGAACAAATAGGGGGATGTGGCTCAGGCCAAGGCTGGGGACACTTCCATACTCTATGTCCTACTGGTGAGGCCACAGGGACCCAAGACAGAAGGATTTACTGTTACTGGTGGGAGAAAAGAAAGGATGCTGAGGGCTGGCCTGGGCTACTACACAGCCAGGAACAAAGCAGGGGTGAAGTAAGTCAGGCTGGGGACCTAGCTGCATGGATGAGGCCAACCACAGCAAAGGCAGTGTGGCAGGGGGTAGTGTGGCAGGGGGTGCAGCCTGTCTCCCGATTTTGATGGGGGTTGGTTGGGAGGACTGCAGCAGGATGGCTTCCCTTATGGGTTGAATTATGTCCCCTCAAGATATGTTGAAGTTCTAATCTCTGGTACTTCAGAATGTGATGTTTGCAAATAGGCCTTTGCAGAGAAATGAATTCAGATGGGGTCATATTGGAGTAGGTGGGGCCTTAATGCAACATGACTGATGTCCTCGTAAGAACGGAAGTGTCGGCCGGGCGCGGTGGCTCAAGCCTGTAATCCCAGCACTTTGGGAGGCCGAGACGGGCGGATCACGAGGTCAGGAGATCGAGACCATCCTGGCTAACACGGTGAAACCCCGTCTCTACTAAAAAATACAAAAAACTAGCCGGCGAGGTGGCAGGCGCCTGTAGTCCCAGCTACTCAGGAGGCTGAGGCAGGAGAATGGCCTAAACCTAGGAGGCGGAGCTTGCAGTGAGCTGAGAGATCCGGCCACTGCACTCCAGCCCGGGCGACAGAGCAAGACTCCGTCTCAAAAAAAAAAAAAAAAATAAAAAAAAAAGAACGGAAGTGACAAAGACACACAGAGGGAAGACAGCCATGGGACACTGGAGGAAGAGACAGGAGTGATACAGCCAGAGGCCAAGGTATGCCTGGGGCCACTGGAACCTGGGGAGGTCAGAAGGACCCTCCTGTAGAACTTTCAGAGTGAGTGCCGCCCTGGTGACACCTTGATTTCAGACTTCTGGTTTTCAGAATGGGGAGAGAATCCATTTCTGTTGTTTAAGCCACCCAGTTGAAATGGCAGTTCCAGGAAATGGATACAGGTTTTGGCACCAGGAAGTGTCATGCTTAGGTAACAAACACCTAAAACTGTGGAAATGGCTTTGGAACTGGGTAGTCAGTAGAGGCCTGTCTTAGTCCATTTGCTGTGGCCATAACAGAATACCACAGACTGGGTAATTTATAAAGACAACAGATTCATTTGGCTCATGATTCTGGAGGCTGGGAAGTCCAAAAGCATGGCGCTGGCATCTGGTAAGGGTCATCCCATGGCAGAAAGGTGGAAGGCGGAAGCAAGCATATGAGACACAGAAAAAAAGGGGGCTGAACTTCAAGGTAATTAACTTACCCATAATAATGGCATTCATCCATTCATGAGGGCAGAGCCCTCATGACCTAACTACCTCAAAAAGGTCCTGCTCTCAAGACCAACACATTGACATATTTCAACATGAGTTTTGGAGACAACATTTAAACCACATCAAGGCTGTAGAAGTTTGAGGTACATGTTAGAAAAGGTCTGGATTGCCTTTAAGAGACTGTTGGTAGGAGTATGGATGTTAAAGGTAATTCTGGTGAGAGGAGGGGAGAGCAATAGACACAGCCTCTGTGGTCTTAGAGAATACAAACATCATCATGAACAGAACGTTGCTAGAAACATGAATGTTAAAGGTGCTTTTGGGTTGGGTGTGGTGATTCACGCATGTGATCCCAGCACCTTGGGAGGCCAAGGCAGGAGCATCACTTGAGGCCAGGTGATCAAGACCAGCCTGGGCAACATAGTGAGACCCCATCTCTACAAAAAATACAAAATAAGCTAGCTGTGGTGGTGCATGCCTGTAATCCCAGCTACTCAGGAGGCTGAGGCAGGAGAATCACTTGAGCTATGATTGCACCACTGCCCTCCAGTCTGGGTGAGAGAGCAAGACCCTGTCTCAAAACATTCAAAAAATAAATAATAAAAAATAAAACATTAGCTGTGTGTGGTAGCACAGGCCTGTAGTCGCAGCTACTTGGGAGACTGAGGTGAGAGGGTCGCCTGAGCCCAGGAGTTTGAGGTTACAGTGCACTGGGATGATATCACTGCACTCCAGCCTGGGCAACAGAGCGAGACCTCTGTCTCTACAAAAAAAGAAAAAGAAAAAAAAAGGTGCTTTTGGTTAAGCCTCAGAGGAAAATGAGGGACATGTTTTTCAGTTATTGGGCACTGGAGGAAAGCTGATGCTTGTTATAAAGGAACTTGGCCCAGGCGTGACGGCTCACACCTATAATCCCAGCACTTTGGGAGGCTGAGGTGGGAGGATCACTTGAGGTCAGGAGTTTGAGACCAGCCTGACCAACATGGTGAAACCTCATCTCTACTAAATACGAAAATTAGTTGGGTGTGGTGGCAGGTGCCTGTAATCCCAGCTAATCAGGAGGCTGAGGTGGGAGAACAGCTTGAACCCGGGAGGCAGAGGTTGCAGTGAGCCAGGATTCCTCTACTGCACTCCAGCCTGGGTGACAGAGCAAGACTCCGTCTCAAAAAAAAAAAGAAAAAAGACCTTGGTTGAATGTGTTCTAGTGTTTTGTGGAAAGGAGAATGTGTAAGTGCTGAGTGCTGAACTTGGATATTCAGCTGAGGAGATTTCCAAGCAAAGTGTTGAGAGCATAGCCTGACTTCTCCTTGCTGCTTATAGTAAAATGTAAGAGGAGAGACATGAGGAAGAAACTGTTGAGCACAAAGGAGCCAGAAAGCAAAGATGTGGAAAATTCTCGGCCTCATCATGTTACAAAAACTGCAAAAGTGTCCCCTGGAGAGAAGAGCAAGGCTGTTCAAGCGTTTGTCCCAGAGCTGAGGTATGTGACTTGTGGGTCCACTCAACCCTTTCAGCAGAAATCTGCAATGAAGATGGGGTTATCTAGGAAGCGTCTGTAGGAAAACTCTGGCTTTATAGCTTGGGCCCTATAACTTGCACTTGAGAATCGTATACCAGCAGAAACACTGCCGACCTGGAGTGAGGGGGCGGAGATGAGATGAAGGGACGGAAGGGTGGTCCCGAGGGTGGGGCTGTCTCCTGTTTCAGAGCATGGGGTCATTCCGGCAGGCCCAGAAAAAAGAATCTCAGGTCACAGAGGATTCCTGATTCCCCTCAGGCCTTGAAACCAAATGAATTTTGCCCTGCTGGGCTTTGGGCTTGCTTGGGACTGGTGACCTCTTTCTTCCTTCCAAGTTGCCCTTTTGCAAGTGGGAGTACCTATCCTAGGCCGGCCCACTATCATGTTCAGGCAGGAAGTCACTCGGTTTCTAGGTTTCCAGTGGTGAGCAGCCCCCGTGAACCGCGATAGCTGGTTTTGGGAGGAATAAATGGAAAACAGAAGCCCTACAGGACTGGGAGCAGGCAGGGGCATCACAAAGGGAAGGGAGGTGACAGGGGCCTTACCTGCAGTCACCGAGCTCTCTGGACCTGTGGATACAGAGTGGTTTCTGTTAGTGTGGAGCCTCCCAGGGCCTGCGGCAGGGCAGCCTGGCCCTCCTTACACTGTGAAGTGTAGACACAGGCAGTCAGGCTCAGGGGCTGGGGGCTAAGCCAGGCTGACCTTGGCATGCTTCCCACTCAAGTGTAAGTCATGTTCAGATGAAAAACTCCCTACTCCAGGAACAGGGGGAAACGGATTAGAAAAAGTACTTAGATGACCTGGCCGGGCATAGTGGCTCATGCCTGTAGCACTTTTGGAGGCCGAGGCGGGTAGATTGCTTGAGCCCAGGAGTTTGAGACCAGCCTGGGCAACATGGTGAAACCCCATCTCTACTAAAAACACAATAATAATAATAATTAGCCGGGTTTGGTGGTGCACACCTGTAGTCTCAGCTACTCGGGAGGCTGAGGCACTAGAATCACTTGAACCCAGGAGGTAGAGGTTGCAGTGAACCGAGATCGCACCACTGCACTCCAGCCTGGGAGACAAAGTGAGACACTGTCTCAATCAAACAAATAAAAAAGTACTTAGGTGACCTATTACCAGTCAACAAGGTGTAGAGTCCCCTCTCCATCTCAGAGCCTACAGGGAGCAACCCGGGCATCACTCCCCATGTTCAGTGGAAGCTCCCTGCCCCTTACTCTGGCCCTACTGACTCCAGTTGGGCACAGAATTCTAGTGATCGGGTATTGGCTTTCCTAGATGAAGCAACTGGGTGGTGGGGGAGGCTGTGCCTGATGTCAGGAGACAGACTGGGGACAGCCAAAGGTAGCCTGCCAGGGATGAGATAGAAAACTCAAGTCAACCCCCAACCCCAAGCCTCAACCACACGCCCATGTGGCCACCTTGGTGGCCTCCAGAGAAGGATAAGGCGGGGTCCCACACTCACTGGTGAAGAGTTGCTGGATGCGAGGAAAGCCACTGCCAGGCCCACCCAGGAGGATGCTGACCACGATCCATGTGAGACCCACACTGACGACTAGGGCCACAATGCGGAGAGGGCCTGCAGGCAGGACAGATGCGGGGTGGGGTCACCTCAGATACCAGCGAACTCCAGAATGACCCCATAGCCTTGCATGACTGGATCTCCCCTGCCACTTGGGAAGATGGAGGACAAAGAGGTGGAGAGCTGTTGCCTTCCACCAGGCCTGAGAGGGAGACTTGAGCTCCCTGGCAGGTGGAAAGAGGAAACTGAGTTCAAATCCTAAGGCTGCTGGGTTTGGTTCTCCCTGGCGGGTCTGAGAGGGGACTCTCTGCTCGAGAAGGGCTCCATCCCTCTTTCCAAGAACCCCCTCAACTTCCTGCCTCTGAAACCACCAATATATTTGGGTACCCACCTGCCCCTCCTTTCCTCCTGTTGAGGGAGAAGGGTCCCTACTCCCTTTTAAGATCAGTCCCAGCCAGGCGCAGTAGCTCACGCCTGTAATCCCAGCACTTTGGGAGGCCGAGGCGGGTAGATCACGAGGTCAGGTGTTTGAGACCAGCCTGAAAAACATGGTGAAACCCCGCCTCTACTGAAAATACAAAAATTAGCCGGGCATGGTGGCGCGCGCCTGTAATTGCAGCTACTCAGGAGGCTGAGGCAGGAGAATCACTTGAACCTGGGTGGCAGAGGTTAAAGTGAGCCAAGATCATGCCACTGCAGTCCAGCCTGATGACAGAGCAAGACTGTCTCAAAAAAAAAAAAAACAACAAAAAAAAACAGTTCCGTCATCTGCTGGGACCTGGATTGCAAGCTCCCCAGCCTTCTCTGATTTCTTGTAATAGTGATCACTCTCTCTAGCTCGCTCTTTCTCCTGTATTTTCAACATCTCCAATGTTAAGAAAGCAAACACTCTTCTTCAAAACCACATCCCCATCCTCTTTCCCCTAACCTTTCTTTTCCCTGTCAACCCCCTCAAAAGTCATCTATACTCATTCCATCATCTCACCTCCTACTCCCTCCCACCCTACTCCAGTCTGGCCTGGCTTCCACCACCCCACCAAATCAGCTTGTTGCCAAGGCCGCTGATGACCTTTGTGGTGTCACCACCCCTGGTCACCTGTCAGCCCCCATCTTCCTTGACCTCTCAGTGGGCTGCCCATGTCCTCCTCACAGAAGCACTCACTTCTCTGCTGGCTTTCAGGACAGCACACTCTCCCGACCCGATCTCTCTGGACACTCCTCATTCTCCTTAGTTAGATCGTCTCCTCTACCCTCCCCTTAAAAGCTGGACTTTCCCAGGCTTCCATCTCAGGCTGCCTTCTGGTCCCTACCTGTAGTGTCTTTTTTTTTTTAAATTTTTTGAGATGGAGTCTTGCTCTTGTCCCCCAGGCTGGAATGCAATGGCACAATCTCGGCTCACTGCAACCTTCGCCTCCTGGGTTCAAGCGATTCTCCTGCCTCAGCCTCCCGAGCAGCTGGGATTACAGGCACCTGCCAACACGCCCGGCTAATTTTTGTATTTTTAGTAGAGATGGGGTTTCACCATGTTGGCTGGTCTTGAACCTTTTTTTTTTTTTTTTTTTTTTTTTTGAGACGGAGTCTCGCTCTGTCGCCCGGGCTGGAGTGCAGTGGCCGGATCTCAGCTCACTGCAAGCTCCGCCTCCCGGGTTTACGCCATTCTCCTGCCTCAGCCTCCCAAGTAGCTGGGACTACAGGCGCCCGCCACCTCGCCCGGCTAGTTTTTTGTATTTTTTAGTAGAGACGGGGTTTCACCGTGTTAGCCAGGATGGTCTCGATCTCCTGACCTCGTGATCCGCCCGTCTCAGCCTCCCAAAGTGCCGGGATTACAGGCTTGAGCCACTGCGCCCGGCCGGTCTTGAACTCTTAACCTCAGGTGATCCACCCGCTTTGGCCTCCCAAAGTGTTGAGATAACAGGCGTAAGCCACTGCGCCCAGCTGTCTTTTTATTTTTTTGAGACGGAGTCTCGCTCTGTCGCCCAGGCTGGAGTGTGCAGTGGCACAATCTCGGCTCACTGCAACCTCAGCCTCCCGGGTAGCTGGGATTACAAGCACCCACCACCACGCCCTGCTAATTTTTTTGTATTTTTTAAGTAGAGATGGGGATTCACCATGTTGGCCAGGCTGGTCTCAAACTCCTGACTTCAAGTGATCTGCCCGCCTGGGCCTCCCAAACTGCTGGGATTACAGGTGTGAGTCACCGCGCCCAGCCTGTAGTGTCTTTTTAGATGATGTCATCTACTCCCAGCTCTTTAATTAACCACCATGTGTCAATGACTTCCTATTTTCTAGTTCCAGCTGTGGCCTCTCTTGAAACCACTCCCTGCCAGCTGGTTCCTCACTGGCCAGCTCCACTTGGATATGTCCACAAAGTTACCACCTTAGCAAGTCTGAAGTTCAATTCCTGAGTTCTTTCCACTCTCCACCCCGCCCCAACCTATCCCTCCCCAAGGATCTTCATCTTAGTTGTCCAGGTGACAGTAGGGCTGTCATCGGGTTCATGTCGAAGCCCACAGCCACTTTTGTCACTTCCCCTCTAAGATCACGCCTCTCCACCTGGACTCCCCACCTCCTCTCTCTCACCACTCATTTTCCAAAAAGCAGCTGGTCTACTACCTGCGTTGGGAGATACTGACTATACTAATCCTCCTGTCATAGCTCGGGGAGCTGATGTCTTCAGAGGTGAAAGGATTTGCTTAAGGTCAAGGAATGAGTGTTTGTACAGAGTCCTCCGAAATTTCCAAAACCAAACCCAGTGGTCCACTCGCGCCTCTCCAGACACAGATGTCGGGACGCTGGGCCTCCATCCAGGTGCCCTTTTCAACTCCCTCCCGTTCGCTGCGGAAGCCACCCACCTGCCAACCTCATGTCCACTCTCCTCCTGCTGGGTTGGGACCGCCGGCAAGTGCACTGTTTGGGGGGAAAGCGGAAGAACGGGTTTGGGTGGGGGTCAGGGACAAGCCTGTGCAGGACCCCTGCTGGGGGCAGGCGCGATCGGTGCTACGACCTGTTTGTCCAGCCGCCCGGCCAGGCAGGGCTCCTCGGAAACGCGCGGAGAAACCCTGCCTGGCCAGGAGGGGCCTCAGGAACCCGTTGGCTCACGATCTTGCCCACAGGAGCCTCCGGGGAGGGGACGTAGATGTGGTTCTCCTTGGCTCGGGCCGTTCCTCCAAGCCTGGGGACTGGCGACGCGGGCCGGGCCGGAGACTTGTCTGGCCGTGGGGAGACGTGGGCTCGGTCAGGAAGGCTCCCTGTCAGGCCCGCTGACCCGCTCCGCCGGGCAAGAGGAGGCAAGGTCGCTGCGCAGGGCGGCCAGGCAGGCCCGGCAATGGCGGCCAAGGGCGGGGCCACAGCCCGTCGGCCCCGCCCCCGGCAGCAGCCGCGCCATCTGGCTCCACGCAGGCCCCGCCTCCAGACCCGCCTCTACCGCTCGCCCTGGCCGCCTGATGGGAGGGGCCTGAACCTGCCCCGTCCCTGGATCCCTCGTCGGCCCCGCCTCCGCAGTACGTTCAGGCTGAACCCACCGCCCGCGGAGTGGGAGGGGCCGCGTCGGTCCCGCCCCGGAAGCCTCCCCTCGGCCCTTTCTCGGATGGGAGAACCCTGCCTACCTAGGCTTGGAGGGCTGGGGCTGCGCTTGCGCCCTGAGGTCAGATTTCTGAGGCGTGGGAAGACGCAGATGGATCTGGGGCGGAATTAGAACCTGTTCCAAAGTTGATCCATGCGCCTTGTAAGGGCAAGAGAGGCACAGAGGCGCAGATAGGGAAGACCGCAGGATCCAGCGTGAACCTCTGGCTGCCTTTCTTTAGAGTCTGTTTTCTGTCCAGAAGCACGTTCTTGCTGTCTCTCGTATCACTTTTATAATGGGACGGGGCGCCTCAAACTATTTCGACATCCTTGAAAACTCTTGCCTTCTCCACCTGCCTGATCTCTAACACCCTCCCCCTCAGAGCTGCTCAAGCTGTTGTTTACGCCACACCCCACCCTAAAAGCAGAGGAGAATAAAACTTTCGGGGGGCAGTGGAGGGGGGAGTTTAGCGCTATAACCCGAGGCTTTCACAGCAAACCAGAATTTATTTTGAGGCCTCTCAGGGTCAGCTTTCAAGTCACGTGATTTTCGTGGCCTACACAACTCTTTTCACTTGAAAACAAGTGTGACGTCGTGAATTCCCTAACAATAGGAAAAAAAGAAGGCTCTAGAAAGAGCGGTGCTTGGCTTTCCCTGCGGCTCCAAGCGGTGCCGGCACCCAGCGGACTGTGTGGACCTGGGGTGGTCTCCAGCCTCAGGCAGACACGGCCCTTCGGCTTTTCTCCAGTCACTTCAATTCTGCCTGACTTCCTGGCTCTCTCCCCTCCTCGCCTGCCCGCACGCTGCCCCCACCCCTGCCCGGGCTCCCTCTGCCCATCAGAACCCGGGTCAAGCTCCCGTCCCTTCTGCCCTGCCGGCTGCCCCAACTGCGCCCTGACCGCCTACTGCGCTGGCATGGCCGGGGCCACCCTGGCAGCTGATCCGTCTGGAGGGCAGCAGCAGGGCCGAATGAGAACCACGGAAACCTCCCTGCCCTTTGACCCAACTTACGGGAATCTCCTACCCTCAGGGAAACAATGCAAAATATAGAGAAAGTTTATAGAGCCGGGCATGGGAGAGCCCTGGTTAGAATCCAGCAGTTCCTATACTGGAGCACGCAACAGGGTCAAGGTAATCCCTTTCAGCTGCCTGCTGCTGGAGCCAGGGCTTTGCATTTGCGTTTTGTCATGGAATTTGAAAGCCTGGCAAGTAATTATGGTACCAAATCTTGGGCTCCATGCCCTCCCCAGAGGGGGCCCAGTCGAAGAAGTTCCAGGTTACTCACATCCTTGAGCTGCCAGCCAGGCCCAGGGCGGCTGCCATGCGGTAGTTCTTCAAGGACAATGTTTACGTGTTGCTCAGAACAGGCAATTATGAAAGGTTGCTTTAATGAGTCCCCCTGAGCATTGGGAAGAATCACTTGAACCTGGGAGACAGGGCAGGGGTTACAGTGAGCCAAGATCACGCCACTGCACTCCAGCCTGGACAACAGAGTGAGACTCTGTCTCAGAAAAAAAAAAAAAAAGAAAGAAAATAAAAGAAAAGAAGAAATATCTATTGATAGAATTTTTTAAAGAATATTTCTTTAAATATTTATATTTCTATGGACATATATATGAACCCATAAAAGTAATACACGGGCCGGGTGCGGTGGCTCAAGCTTGTAATCCCAGCACTTTGGGAGGCCGAGACAGGCGGATCACGAGGTCAGGAGATCGAGACCATCCTGACTAACACGGTGAAACCCCGTCTCTACTAAAAAATACAAAAAAAACTAGCCGGGCAAGGTGGCGGACACCTGTAGTCCCAGTTGCTTGGGAGGCTGAGGCAGGAGAGTGGCGTAAATCCGGGAGGCGGAGCTTGCAGTGAGGAAAAAAAAAGTAATACACGGCCGGGTGTGGTGGCACACGCCTGCAATCCCAGCACTTTGGAAGGCCCAGGCGGGAGTATCACTTGAGCCCAGGAGTTCGAGACCAGCCTGGACTACGCAGGAAAACCTTATTGCTACCAAAAATACAAAAATTAGCAGCATGTGGTGGTGCACACCTGTGGTCCCAGATATTTGGGAGGCTGATTTGGGAGGATCACTTGAGGCCAGCAGGTCAAGGCTGCAGTGAGCAACAATCACACCACTGCACTCCAGCCTGGGCGGCAGAGCAAGGCCCTGTCTCAAAAAAATAAAATAGGGGCTGGGCGTGGTGGCTCACACCTGTAATCTCAGCACTTTGGGAGGCTGAGGCAGGTGAATCCCCTGAGGTCAGGAGTTCAGGACCAGCCTGGCCAACATGGTGAAACCTTGTCTCTACTAAAAATACAAAAATTAGCTGGGCATGGTAGTACACGCCTGTAATACCAGATACTTTGGAGGCTGAGACAGGAGAATCACTTTAACCTGGGAGGCGGAGGTTGCCGTGAGCCGAGATTGCACCACTGCACTGCAGCCTGGGTGACAGAGCGAGACTCTATCTCTAAATTAATACATAAATAAGGCTGGGTGCGGTGGCTCACGCCTGTAATCCCAGCACTTTGGGAGGCCGGGAGGCCAAGAGGCCAAGGCAGTCGGATCATGAGGTCAGGAGTTCGAGACCAGCCTGGCCAAGAGACCAGCCTGGCCAATATGGTGAAACCCTGTCTCTAATAAAAATACAAAAATTAGCTGGGCACTGTGGCGGGCGCCTGTAATCTCAGCTACTCAGGAGGCTGAGGCAAGAGAATTGCTTGAACCCCGGAGGTGGAGGTTGCAGTGAGCTGAAGATAGCGCCATTGCACGCCAGCCTGGGTGACAGAGCGAGACTCCGACTCAAATAAATAAATAAATAAATAAATAAATAAATAAATAAATAAAATCCAACCCCAGCAAGCTATTCATTCAAGTTTCCCTCAGTGGGGTTTATCTGGCAAGAAAATTCCTTCAAGTATGCTGATAAATTTGGCTCTTTGAATGATGCTTCCTTGGGCTAGGAAATCCAGCATTAGGCAAACTGCCATACCAAGTTGCCCAACTTGGTGAAACCCTGTCTCTACTAAAAATACAAAAATTAGCCAGGTGTGGTGGCGGGCACCTGTAATCTCAGCTACTGGGGAGGCTGAGGCAGGACAATTGCTTGAACCCAGGAGGTGGAGGTTGTGGCAAGCTGAGATCACGCCATTGCACTCCAGCCTGGGCAATAAGGGCGAGAGTCCATCTCAAAAAAAAAAAAAAGCAGCTCCATTAGGAAGACTAAAATGATGGTGTGCTAACTTGAACAGTTAGGTTGTACAAGAAAGGACTTGAAAGTTCCTTTTCTGATGTCCTTCAAGACATGGGTTCCATTTATATGCACCTTGTTCTTTCCTCAGACCTGTAACTTCAGCCTGGAATTGAGCAAAAACATGGCTTCCTTGTCCTCAAGTCATTCTTGGGCTTCAGAGAGAAGGTGCTGGACTTTTTATTTTATTTTATTTTATTTTATTTTATTTTTTGAGACGGAGTCTCGCTCTGTCGCCCAGGCTGGAGTGCAGTGGCCGGATCTCAGCTCACTGCAAGCTCCGTCTCCCGGGTTTACGCCATTCTCCTGCCTCAGACTCCCAAGTAGCTGGGACTACAGGTGCCCGCCACCTCACCCGGCTAGTTTTTTGTATTTTTTAGTAGAGACGGGGGGTGCTGGACCTTTAAATCAACAAGCAGGTTACTGGTATCTTTGCCCTGAGAATACGCTGGTGGTGCTTGTGGCTGCAGCATTTACCCCAAGATAACTTTGCTATGAAATATCTCGCTTTTATTATTTTTGCATCGTTCTAGTATATCGACTTTGGAAATGAAAGACATCATTCTATTTATAGCATTCCGTTTTTAGTGTTGGCATTTCCATTGACAGAAAAAAGTAATTCTTGATTGCTGAAAATGTCAAATCGTAGAAAATGTAGCATTCCTATGCATTTCGTTAACACTGTTCTCCAACAGTTGTTAGCTGAAGATTCATCTGATGAATCAGATTTTTCCAAAATAGATGATTCTGATGTTAGTTCTGTTTAGAAATAACTCCAAGTACAGTTTTTATATATTAGTTTCACACTGAAAATCAGTCAGATTTGCTTCAACCTCAAAGAGTGTGTTTATGTAAAAATAAATGAGCACTGGCAGCCTCCGCCTCCCATGTTCAAGCAATTCTCCTGCCTCAGCCTCCCCAGTAGCTGAAATTACAGGCGCCCGCCACCACACCTGGCTAATTTTTGTATTTTTAGCAGAGATGAGGTTTCACCGTGTTGGCCAGGCTGGTCTTGAACCCCTGACCTCAGGTGATCCACCTGCCTCAGCCTCCCAAAGTGCTGAGATTATAGGCGTGAGCCACGGCACCCGGCCGGCTTTTCAATGGTATATGGGAATGAGCTGCTTGGTCAGCTGGATAAATGTACTGTCAGCCTCAGGACTGCCTGCATTCACCCTAGGAGGCAATCAAACCCCATATAATGGGTCATGAGATGCTGGAACATCACTGTATTGCTGGCTTTGGAGAAAGATGGATTTTTTTTTTTTTTTTTTTTTTTTTGAGACAGAGTTTCACTCTGTCGCCCAGACTGGAGTGCAATAGTGTGATCTCGGCTCACCGCAACCTCTGCTCCCCGGGTCCAAGTCATTTTCCTGCCTCAGCCTCCAGAATAGCTGGGATTACAGGCATGCGCCACCATGCCCGGCAAATTTTGTATTTTTAGTAGAGATGGGGTTTCTCCATGTTGGTCAGGCTGGTCTCGAAGTCCCAACCTCAGGTGATCTGCCTGCCTTAGCCTCCCAAAGTGTCAGGATTACAGGCGTGAGCCACTGCACCTGGCCAGTTTTTTTTTTTTTCCCCGAGACAGAGCCTTCTCTGTCACCCAGGCTGAAGTGCAGTGACACAATCTCGGCTCACTGCAACCTTAGCCTCCTGGGTTGAAGTGATTCTCCTGCCTCAGCCTCCCGAGTAGCTGGGAATACAGGCACCTGCCACTAAGGAAGGAGACCACTACTACTCCTGCTGCCCTCCTCCCCCCACCTTGCCTAGTTCACAAGACAGGAGGAAAGAGAGAAAGAAACAAAAGTAAGATAAATAGCCAGACAACCTTAACACCACCACCCAGCCCTAGGAGTTAAACAAAGTAATAATAATAACATCAACCCCTGGCCTAAACTACTTGTGTTATCTGTAAATTCCAGATACTGTATGAAAAAAGCATTGTAAAACTTTTTGTTAGCTGATGCATGTAGCCCCTAGTCACGTTTCCCACGCTTGCTCGATTTATCACGACCCTTTCACATGGACCCCTTAAAGTTGTAAGCCTTTAAAAAGGCCAAGTATTTCTTTCTTGGGGAGCTCGGCTCTTAAGACGCAAGTCTGCCGACGCTCCCGGCTGAATAAAGAACCTCTTCCTTCTTTAATCCGGTGTCTGAGGAGTTTTGTCTGCGGCTCGTCCTGCTACACCACCAAGCCTCGCTAATTTTTGTATTTTTAGTAGAGACGGGGTTTCACCATGTTGGCCAGGCTGGTCTTGAATTCCTGACCTCGAGTGATCCACCTGCCTCATCTTCCCAAAGTCCTGGGATTACAGGTGTGAGCCACCATGCCCGGCCAAAAGATAGATCTTGTCTCATTATCCTGCCAGAAAGCTCCCTGAGGCTGAACATCTGAAAAAAGAACCCAAACAGAAAGAAGACCCCTGACATTTGCTGTGTACAGCGCTACTCAGAATTATTTGAAGAAAATGTTCAATTTCCTTCTTAATTTCTTCATTGACTCACTGGTCATTCAGGATCATATTGTTTAAGCAAATATTTCCCATAAAGGCCAGGTAGTAAATACCCTCAGCTCTGTAGGTTACACAAGTCTCTGTCATGACCACAGTCAGCCCTTTGTATTTGCAGGTTTCACATCCTCAGATTCAATCAACCTCAGATAGAAAATATTTGAAAAACAGCAACAACAACAACAACAACACATAACAGCACTGGGTAGGTGTGGTGGCTCATGCTTGTAATCCCAGCACTTTGAAGGGCCAATGAGGGCAGATCACCTGAGGTCAGGAGTTCAAGATCAGCTCGGTCAACATGGCAAAACTCCGTCTCTGCTAAAAATACAAAAATTAGCCAGGTGGTAGTGCGTGCCTGTAATTCCAGCTATTCAGGTGGCTGAGGCACAATAATCGCTTGAACCAGTGAGGTGAAGGTTGCAGTGAGCTGAGATTGGGACCACTGTACTCCAGCCTGGGCTACAGAGTTGGACTGTCTCAGAAAACAAAACAAAACAAAACAAAACAAAACAAAACAAAACACCAAGCAGCAATACAGTGAAACAACTATTTACGTAGTATTTATTTTGTATTAGGTACTATAAGTTATCTAGAAATGATTCGATTATTTCAAGTATATGGGAGGGTTGGGTGTGGTGGCTCACACCTGTAATTCTGCACTTTGGGAGGCCAAGGCAGGAGGATTGCTTCCGCCCAGGAGTTCAAGACCAGCCTTGGCAACATGGCAAGATCCCATCTCTATTAAAAAAAAAAAATAGAAATTTAAAAAGTATATGGGAGCGGCCGGGCATGGTGGCTCACGCCTGTAATCCCAGCACTTTCAGAGGCCAAGGCGGGCAGATCATGAGGTCAGGAGATCGAGACCAGACTGGCCAATATGGTGAAACGCCATCTCTACTAAAAATAGAAAAATTAGCTGGGCATGGTGGCATATACCTGTAATCCCAGTGACTCAGGAGGCTGAGGCAGGATAATCACTTGAATCTGGGAGACGAAGGTTGCAGTGAGCCGAGTCTGTCACTGCAATCCAGCCTGGGTGACACACAAGACTCTGTCTCAAAAAAAAAAAAGTATACAGGAGGATGTGCGTAGATCATATGCTGTGCCATTTTATATGAGGCACTTGAGCATCTATGGATTTTGGTACCCCAGGTGTCCTGGAACCAATCCCTGTGGATACCAAGGGAAGACTCCACTGAACTCTGCCACTACAGACAGTATGTAAGCAAATGGGTGTGGTTGGGTTCCCATAAAACCGTATTTACAAACAGACAATGTCTACTTAGGTGAGCTGCACATTGACCTCTTTAGCTCATTATTCCTTCTTGCATCTCAAATTGTTCCATCTAGTACTGGGTTTCTTCTGCTTGAGGCACACAGTTTTTGGTGAGAAAATGTTGGTGGCAAATTCTCTGCTTTTGTTTGCACTTCACCATCATGCTCTTTTTTTTTTTTTTTTTTTTGAGACAGAGTCTTGCTCTTTTGCCCAGGCTGGAGTGCAGTGGCACAATCTAAGCTTACTGCAACCTCTGCCTCCCGGGTTCAAATGATTCTGCCTCAGCCTCCCACGCAGCTGGGATTACAGGCAAGTGCCACCACGCCTGGCTAATATTTGTATTTTTATTAGAGACGGGGTTTCACCATGTTGTCTAGGCTGGTCTGGAACTCCTGACCTCAGGTGATCTGGCCACCTTGGCCTCCCAAAGTGCTGAGATCACAGGTGTTAGCCACCACGCCCGGCCAGCAACCATCATGCCCAGCCAGCAACCATTATATCTTCAAGTTTTGCTTCTGCCTCACTTGCTCTTTTCTGTTTCTGTGAAATCAGTTAAATGCACGGAACACCTTCTCATTCTCCTTGCGGCTTCTTCCTCTGTCTTCAGTGTCTTCCCTGAACTTGTCTTTCTGGGTTGTATTCTGAATACTTTCTTCTGAGCCAGTTTTTGGTTCCCGCATTCTCTCTTTCATGTTCCGTAATTTGCCACTAAACCAGTCCATCTACTTTTAAACTTACAAGCTCATATTTTACCTTTTTTTGAGACAGGGTCTCACTATGTCGCCCAGGCTGGAGCACAGTGGCTTGATCTTGGCTCACTGCAACCTCCGCCTCCTGGCCTCAAGTAATCCTCCCATCTCAGCCTCCTGAGTAGATGGGACTACAGGCACTTGCCACCACACCCGGCTCGTTTTTGTATTTTTTGTTGCCCTGGCTGGCCTTGAACCCCTGGGCTCAAGCAATCCCTCTGCTTGATCCCTCCCAAAGTGCTGGGATTACAGGCATGAGCCTTGCGGCCAGCCTAGATGCTTCTATTTGTAATTTTCAGATACTCTATTGGGTTTACCAGATAGAGTAAGTTGGCAACATCACTTTATACAGTTTCCTGTTCTTTGCAGCTGTCCCACCATGACTTCTTATTTCGTTAAATTTGGTAAGTACGGTTATTTTATGATGTCTGGCTAACAATTCCAGCGCCGGAAGACTGCATGATCTGTCGCTATTGCTCATTGTTTCTCTTGCAATGTTGTTTCTTGGTGCGCCCAGTTATCTCTGATGATGTGCTTGCTCTCATGCTTTAAAAAGTACCTGTATGAGGAAGGAGTCTCTCCTGAGAGGGTTAGCATTGGGTTCTGCCAGACTGGGCGTTGGGGAACTGCCCATTCAGGATCCCTTAAGCCAAGTGAAAGGCTTAAGATTCCATGGTCAACCCCGGGGAATTTCAACCCTGGCTCAGTTGCAATTCTGGGTTTACTCTCAGTATGATGGGGAAGCAAGTTGGGGGGCCTCAAGATTTGATTTCTGTCCACTTCGCTTTATAAGGCTGTCAAGGAAAAGTTCCTGGGTGGGCAAAGGCAACTTGGGGGTTAATTTATATAATGGGGGTCCTAGTTTTCTCTGAAAATTTTGGCCTTACAAATATATATGTGTGCATATACATATTTATATATACATTATATATATATTTTGTATTTATGTATACATCATATATATTATATATCAAATTATATATATAATACATATGTAATTTGAGATGGGGTCTTGCTGTGTGGCCCAGGCTGGAGTGCAATGGTGTGATCATGGCTCAAGCGATCCTCCCACCTGTCTCCTACATAGCTAGGACTATAGGTGTGTGCCAACATGCCTGGCTAATTTTTGTATTATTTAGAGACAGGGTTTCACCATGTTGACCTGCTGGTCTTGAACTCTTGGGCTCAAGCAACATGCCCAAAGTGCTGGGATTACAGGAGTGAGACACTGTGTCCAGCCATAGAGTCTAACTGTCCTTACTGAAAGCCAGAATTCAGTCTGCTTCTTGTTCCCTCAAAGCTTCCTCAAGTGTTCTAGCAGGGGAAAGCAGTGAAGCTCTAGGAGGCAAGAGGCCTTCTCAGGGACCCCAGCTTTGGCCTGTATGTCTGGGTGTGGTCCTGGGATGGTCTGGTCAGGTCTCATAGCTGAGTTTCTCAGCTTCTCTTCCTGCAGCACAGGAAGGACAATCCCTTCCGGCTGCTTCTCACAGGGAGAGGGCAGTGGTGAGCCTAGAAAATAAAGGCCCCAAGTCAGCCCCGCCCCATTTGTGCCTCTCCCTCTCCTTTTCTGCTCCTCAGAGCAGACAATGCAACAGTCGCCGCCACGCAGCTCAGCCTGAAGACCCCTTCTCCACTCCCATCCCTTTCTGGCTCAGCCACCGAGCAGTGGGCCAGGCTCGGATGGAAGGAGGGAGAGGAGCTGGAGAGAGTTTTAAGTACTCTCTGGGCTTCTCACATTGCTGGTTTCAGTGGTTGCTGGACGCAAATTGATGTGATGTCAGACACTGGCAGCAGAGGAGCTAAGGCATTTGGGTCTGTGCTGCTGTGGCACCTGGGACTCAGTGTGAAGGGGTCAGGCTAGGTTTGAAATTCTCCTCTGGCTTAATTTGCAGGTCTGGGCTGGGAGGTGAAGCTCTGAGTATACTGCGAGTGTCAGAGGTCTGGCAGGGGGGCTCTTTCCAGTTCCTGCCCACTCCCACGTGGGGTGAAACCTTGAGAGATGAGACACCAATCCAGGGCCTCTGAAGACCCACGAGGTAGAGTGCACTTAAGAGTAAATTGTTGACCGGGTGCAGTGGCTCACGCCTGTAATCCCAGCACTTTGGGAGGCCAAGGCGGGTGGATCATGGGGTCAAGAGATCGAGACCATCCTGGCCAACATGGTGAAACCCTGTCTCTACTAAAAATACAAAAATTAGCTGTGTGTGGTGGCGCACACCTGTAGTCCCAGCTACTCGGGAGGCTGAGGCAGGAGAATCGCTTGACCCCAGGTGGTGGAGGTTGCAGTGAGGTGAGATTGTGCCACTGCACTCCAGCCTGGTGACAGAGCAAGACTCCATCTAAAAAAAAAAAAAAAAAAAAAAAAAAAAAAGACTAAATTGCAGCCAGGCACGGTGGCCCACGCCTGTAATCCCAGCACTTTTGGAGGCTGAAGCAGATGGATCACGCGGTAAGGAGTTCAAGATCGGCCTGGCCAGCATGGGGAAACCCCGTCTCTCCTAAAAGTAAAAATTAGCTGGGCATGGTAGTGCGCACCTGTAACCTCAGCTACTCAGGAGGCTGAGACAGGAGAATCGCTTGAACCCGGGAGGTAGAGGTTGCAGTGAGCCGAGATCGTGCTACTGCACTCCAGCCTGGGTGCCAGAGCCACACTCTGTCTCAAAAACAAACAAACAAACAAAAAACCCGGTAAATTGCCAGACCGGGCGCAGTGGCTCATACCTGTAATCCCAGCAGCTTGGGAGGCTGAGGCGGGTGGATCACCTAAGGTCAGGAGTTCGAGACCAGCCTGCCCAACACGATGAAACCCTGTCTCTACTAAAAATACAAAAATTAGCCGGGCGTGGTGGCATACACCTTTAGCCTCAGCTATTTGGGAGACTGAGGCAGGAGAATCACTTGAACCCAGAAGGTGGATGTTGCAGTGAGGCAAGATCACACCAGTATACACCAGACTGGGTGACAGCAAGACTCCATCTCAGAAAAAAAGGACATTGCGGGCCAGGCGTGGTGGCTCACGCCCATAGACCCAGCTACTCAGGAAGCTGAGGTAGGTGGATGCCTGAGCCTGGGAGGCGGAGGCTACAGTGAGTTGTGATTGAGCCACTGCACTCCAACCTGGGCAACAGAGTGAGATCCAGTCTCCAACAACAACAAAAAAACAAATTGTAACTGAATTCTTTGGCATTGCAGACAGAGAAGGGGTGAAAACAAGGCTCCAGCCTTGAACTGGTCAACAGGGGTCGGGCAGGCTGAGTGAGTCACCCTGTGGAATGGACCAGGGTGGATCTGGGCTCACAGGCAAGGGCCTCAGTGCTCCTGTGAGCTCCAGGGGGCTGGGGAGGACTGCCTTCTTGTTCAGGGTACAGCTCCTGTAGTGTGTTTTCTGGGGCTTATGTCCCTGTCTCAGTGTAGGCACCCACAACTGAGGCAACAGTGGAATGCCCTGGCCTGATCTCTCATTTCTCTCCCATTGTGGCCCCAGCACTGCCCTCACCTGGGACCTCCTGCCTCCACCCAAGTAGGTGCTCAGAGCTGACAGGACAGTTGCCTGTTGTCCTCCACCTCCCAGGTTCAAATGATTCTCCTGCCTCAGCCTCCCAAGTAGCTGGGACCACAGATGCCCGCCACCACATCCGGCAAATTTTTGTATCTTTTTTTGTAGGGACATATTTTTGTCATGTTGGCCAGGCTGGTCTTGAACTCCTGGCCTCAAGTGATCTGCCCACCTTGGCTTCCCAAAGTGCTGGGATTACAGGCGTGAGCTGCTGCACCCAGTCTTACTTGGGTGTCGTGCCCTGTCCTGGAATCTAACCTGCTTAGCCTTGCCACACCCCATCAGTCCCCAGCCCAACCCAGCTTTCAGCCTTGCCACAGCCCCTTCTGGAAGCCACAGGAACCAGGACAGAGGACTAAAACCACTGCCCCGTGGCGGAAGCTTGGCCTCCAATCTTATGCACACAGAGCCCATAAGAGCCCATGACCTGGCCTTGGCCCCCATCAAGCTCCTTTACCTATCTAGGGTCCAGGTGAACTTCGTATACTTCCTCCCTCTGAAAACTCAGAGGTGCCACTCCCCATGCAGGGGACAGGAAGAGCAGGAATTGAACACCGGGATGCAGCGTGTGTGTCCCTGTTGCCACAGGTCTCACTAGAGGCCTCCTTCATCCTAGGACATCGGGCCCTGCTACCTGCAGGGCCCAGGGTGTGCGTTCTCACCCGTGCTGCAGGTAGAACACTCCTGCCTGGCCACTTCCAGGCCACTGGTTTGCTCTCCGCAAAGGACAAACGCCAGCACCACCTGGTCATTTTGTTCCCTGCTGGCCTCACCTCCTAGAACCGAGGCCACGAGTACAGGTCTTGCACCATAGTGTCTGGTCTTGCCACCTCCCTGGCACGACACATGCTGCACTGAGACACCCAGGGGCTGCTGCCCATGTGGGGAGCAGTGTAGGGGCTGAACAGCGGCCCCCAAATGCATGTCTCCTGGGAGTTCCCGATGTGACCTTATTTGGAAATAGGTGGTCTGCAGATATCATTACTTGAGTTAGAAGCAGGTCATACTGGAGTGGTGTCCTTACGAGGACACAGAAGAGGAGAAGCCGTATCATGGTGAGACCATGAGAAGACAGGCAGAGTGAGTGGAGTGAGGTGACCACCAGCCCAAGATGCCTGGTTCCCCAGGAGCTGGAGAGGACAGGAAGGACCCTCCCCTTGGGCCTCTGACGAGAGTGCTGGAACATGGACTCTGGCCTCCAGAACTGGGAAAATCAGCCTATGCTGAGAGCTGCCCGGTGTGTGGCACTTGGTTACGTGCCTTGGCAGCCCCCAAACTCGGGCCCTTCTGCCTGGAAGGGGCGGCCGGGCCGTAGCTGTGTATCACTGTGGACCATCCCATCCCCCTTGGACTCTGATATCAGTTACAAAACCCACCCTCTCTCCTTCCTAAATACTTCTGGGATCTGTGGACTGGCAGTGTTGCCGAAAACCATCTTGGGTGGGGCAGGGACATGGACAGTAAGAGTGGAAGGTGACCCCACGTCCTTGCACCTCAAGCCGGTCTCACAATGACAATATGCGTGGAGTGGAGGGGAACTCAAGAAGTGTCTCCGACACCAGGCATGGTCACGGCTGGACATGGGGTCAGAACGAGA
The DNA here is from genome assembly GCF_024542745.1 of Macaca thibetana thibetana. NCBI lineage: Eukaryota > Metazoa > Chordata > Mammalia > Primates > Cercopithecidae > Macaca > Macaca thibetana. The sequence goes on from NC_065598.1 coordinate 149,212,741, forward strand.
GGTGAGGAGCCCAAGGTGGGGAGGCCACAGAGGAAGCACCCGGGTGACTCAGGGAGTGGGACGAGGAAATGGGTCCTCGGGGAAGCAAATGACAAGGGGACAGGAGGGGCTGTTTGCGGATTTAATGGCAGGGATTGAGGTTGGGAGGAGTCCCAGCTGCTGCTTCTGCTTTTCTTGTAACAGGGAGGCTGCCTATGGGTGGCACAGGGTGGCCACGGAGTGCAGAGTTGGTGGGACAGGGGACATCCAGGGGCTCAAGATGTTGCTGGTGACGAGGAATGTCAAGTGGCACTGAGGCTGGCAGGTTCTCACGTGGGCGCTCGTCCCTTTCCTCCCCCTCGTCCCTCCCTCCTGCCCCAGGCCCCACTCAGGAGTGAGCCCCAGTGACCGAGAAGCTCTGGGACAGACGAATGGGCACCCTCCTCCTTCCTTCTGTTGGGCTGGAGTGAGCGCAGGAGGTGGCTCAGCTCCTGGGCTCAGGCAGGGTCTGGAGGGGCCAGGATGGTCTCGAGTGCTTGGCAGCTGAGGAATGTAGCTGGGCTTGGGTAGTGGCAGCAGCGAGGGGCGGGCCAGGGTGGCTGAAGCCCAGGGCCAGGAATGTGCAGCTGAGGCCAATGGTCCCAGAGTCCTCCCGACTCAGGGTTGGGCGGCGGGAAGGAGGGTGGCCATGGCGAGGGTGGAGGTGGGTGCCCAGGGCTCAGAGCTTGTGGGGGTTCACCCACTTGTAGGTGCCCTCATACTGGAAACCCACTCTCTTCATCAGCTCATCTGCCTCCATGGGGCCTCGGCTAGAGAGTGACGGGTGGAGGAGAGGCATGAGGCAGCTCCGCCCTCAACCCGCCCCTGCCTGCTGGGCTCTGCCCCCAGACCCCACCCTTTCCTCACCTGCCATAAAGGTAGGGGATGGGCTTGGGCTTCTCCAGCTCGATCTGGTGTAGCAGTGGAGTGAAAATACGCCAGGCCTCCCGGAGCTCGTCGCTGAGGGTACATGGTATGGGGCTTGGGAGGCTGGCACACAGGGAAGGAGGGAGGGCAAAGGCCACCCCATTCCCCACAGGCACACAGGGGCCAGCAGCTGGGCCTCACCTGCGCACGAAGTGCATCTGGCTCCCGCAGAAGACGTCCAGGATGAGGCGCTCGTAGGCGTCAGGGAGCTTCACGTTCTGTGAGGGTGAGGGTGTCTCACTCATGTCACTGCCTGCCACCATGCTGAGTCCCCCGGGTCCAGGCCCCCCACCCTCCATGCTGCTCCTTCTCTGTGGGGCACCTTGTATCTGTTGCCGTAGGTCAGGTCCAGCTCCGACTCCTCGGGGTTGAAAAACATGCCTGGCTTCTTGGTCATCATCTTGGTGTACACAGCCTCATTGGGCTGCACGCGGATCACCAGCTCGTTGCGTTTGCACTGCTGGTGGAAGATGTCACCGGCCACATCATGGAACTGCAGCCTCACCTCAGCCTTGCGCTCGTTCAGGGCCTTGCCACAGCGCAGGATGAAGGGCACTCCTGCGTGGCAGAAAGGGCAGCCTCAGCACCAGCTCTCGGGGTGTGGACCAGGGCGTGAGTGTCTCAGTGGGAGCTCCAGTGCCCACACAGGCAAACGTGAAAGCAACTGTAGCAGGGTCCCGTGTCCCGCACGGCTGGCTCCCCTGCCCAGCAGCAAGCAGGTCTGACCCCAGCGAGGGGTGTCTCCCGAGGGCATGCCCAGTTCCGCCTTGCTGGGCCTTGAAGGCGTCACCTACCATCCCACCTTTCATTCTCCACATAGAGGACGACGGCTGCAAAAGTGGCGGTAGTGGACCCGTGGGGCACCGTGGGGTCGTCCAGGTACCCTTTGGTGGCCTCGCCCTCTCCATCGGGGTTCCCCACGTACTGGCCCAGGACCACATTGTTGGCCTGCACCTCTGAGATACATTTCAACACCTTGACCTGGGAGAAAGCCAGGGGAGAGAATGGGCCCCTTGGGTGTTAAGCTGGGGTGCAGGGATGACTCTGGCCACAGATGCGCAGCCCTCAGGGCAGAAGGCGGCCCCTGCTTGGCTCTGCTCACCTTGCCAGAGGCCCAGCTCAGGGCCCCTCCCTGAGGGCCCTCCAGGACCACCCTGGTCCATCTCAAGTCTATTCTGATGGACAAGTTGAGGCCCAGAGAGGCAACGGCCTTCCCTAGTCACACAGTGACTGTCAGACCTGGGACATGACAACTTGGGCTTCGTGACTGCCAGTCCAGGTCACCTCTGGGAGGCCAAGCTGTGCTCAGAGCTGGTGACTTCTCCGGGGTTGAGGACACTTGCTCTACATGCACACCCCTGCTCAGTGCCTTGTCACAGATGGGCCCGTGACGGGGCGTGGTCCTGGGGACTGGGGTACACCCCCCACCTTCTCATCACGGACGTCATCCGAGTTGGTGGAGGCGGGCTTCTCCATGGCCACCAGACACAGCATCTGCAGGAGGTGGTTCTGCATCACGTCCCTGGGGACAGAAGAGGCCGGGGCTCGCCTTAGCTCCCGGCCCTGTTCACCTGGTTCAAGGGCGTGGGGGCCCCAAACAAGGCTTCCTAGTGATAAGCTGCAAGACTCACTTCCTGGCCCCCCTTGTCTTCCAGGTCCCCTTAAATCAAGGAAGGACATGGTGATGCTGTCACTGAATCATGAAACCCTGGGGTGCTTGGCTGAGTTGGGGTCCAGCCCTTTCCAGCCCCGTCTGACAGCTCAGACACTCAGGTTTTGAACTGCATGGTGAGGAGAAGCTCCCCAAGACAGGGAAGGGCAGCCCTGCAGGGTTACTGGCTCTGCCACCCTGTGCCAGCCTCCCAGGAAAGGGGAAGAGCTCTCACCGGATGATCCCAAATTCATCGAAATAGCCCCCACGACCCTCAGTGCCAAAGGGCTCCTTGAAGGTGAGGATCACGCAGGCGATGTTGTCCCGGTTCCAGATGGGGCCGAAGATCCTGTTGGCAAATCTGCGGGGAGGGGCAAGGTGGAGGAACCGCCCTTGGTCCTCTGTGGTGCAAGGGCCACATGTGAGGGGTCACCCTTGTCCAAGTTCTGGAGGAATACGTCCTCGGGGAGGCAGTGGGCCAGGTGAGGCCCCTGAGCACCACCCCCACCCTGGTCCCCCAGCCAGGGCTTGGCCCCACCTCAGCACCATGAGGTTTTGCACCATCTCCTTGCCCAGGTAGTGGTCGATGCGGTAGATCTGGTCCTCGCGGAACAGGGAGGAGATGTGGTTGGACAGCCTGTCGGAGCTCTGCAGGTCCCTCCCGAAGGGCTTCTCCACAATGATGCGGTTCCAGCCTCTGCTGGGAGCCCGGAGCTGTGTTACCCCCTTGAACCCCTCTTCAGGGAGTGAGGGTCAGAGCTGCATCATTCAGGTGCCCTCCCAGGGGAGTAGGGGTCAGAAACTCCTCGCCTCCATGGCCACCTCCCCTGCCTTGTGTTCCCAGGTGACCCTCTGGCTCAACACCTTCTGGGAAGCCTTCCTACCCTGGGTGCCAGGGTGGTGTTGCTGGCATGCTGCTGGGGGCCCGTTCCCCTCCTGCCTCATGCTGGGTCCCCAGTGGGTCGGAGTAGCCTGAAGGCCCATAGGGGAGCAGAAGGAGGAGGCGTCCAAGGCATGGCTTCCTCATTGGTTTGAAAATGAGAAGAGGACCCTTGCTTTACTACCCCTGCATTCAAAGCCAGCCAGAAAACAAGAGCCTCTGCCTGGGTTGGGAAACCACCCAGCGTGGGCCATGCTGCACTCGCGGAGCGAGGCTGCCACCCTGCGGCCTGGCCGGGCCTTTGGGGAAGCAGAGCAGGCAGCTGGTGAGCGTTTCGTGGAGCGATGCTGCCACCTTGTGGTCCCAGTGGGGATGGCCCCGGCACCATGGATGCTGCAGGGGACAGACAGGCTGCCTAGATCCCCGGCCCCTGACACAATCGCGGTGGGGAGCACTGCCTGGGCCAGCCTGGGAGGCAGGAAGGGACGGCAAGGACAAGCCTTACATCTGGCTCATGCAGGACTCGTGAATGTTCTTGGTGACAGCCTCGTAGACGGTGGGGGGCAACGCCAGGTAGAAGAGGCGGTTGGCCTGTGACCCCAGGTGGAGGGCATTCATGTGGCTGTTGAGGCGCTGGTAGGAGGCTGCCTCATCGTACTGGCCAGCCACATAGGAGTTGCGGGCAAAGAAGTCCTCCAGCTTGAGCTTCTCCTCTGGGGTGGCCTGGGAGACACGGACGGACAGACAGAAACAGATGTCAACCCCTGTCTTGGAGTTCGTGTGTGTTGTCCCAGGGAAGTGGAGGGTCTTCCCTGGAGGCCCAGGGAGGGTGCCCTCAGAAGTCAGTGTCCCCATCCCACACTGGGTTCAGCCCCATCTCAGCAGCTCTGCACATCCAGAGAGAGGGAGGCCAAAGGAGGCAGCACAGACACTGTCCCAGGCTGGGACCCTTGTGCCTTAGGACACAGGCCAGATTTCAGGACATTTTGACCTGGGAGAAATACACTGGAGAAAGCTCTCTCTCCAAAATCATGACACCTAACTGTGATTGGCAGAGAAAACACAGCAGAGCACAACAGGATAGGACCCGTGAGTCCTGGTCATGGAGCTGGTAATGGGGGTCTCAAGGAAGTACAAGAGCGGGGGGGGGGGGGGGGGGCGGGGCAGGAGGCGAGGAGAGCATCCCGGGATGGGATGGGGGGAGGTACCCTGGTGGCCACCTGAAGCTGGCCATGCTGGGGGCTGGCAGAGAGGGCAGAACCAGGCCGGGGGAGGCCCTGAGGCCACTCACCTTGAAGAAGGGCTCACTCTGTTTGCGGATGTCAGCCACTGTGAGGCGGGAGCGGGCGTAGCCCACGATGAAGGTGTTTTCGGGCAGAAGGCCATCCCGGAACAGCCACCTGAGGGCAGAACAGCCGTAACCAGTGCGGGCAGGGCAGGACCAGGCCTGTCCCTGGCGGGCGGTCACAAGGGCAGTGGGGGGACACACTTACCAGACGGTGGGGTAGATCTTCTTCTTGGCCAGGTCACCCTGTGGCAGAGGGAATAGGTGTGTGGTTAGAAGTGGCTGGGGACACAACCTACATACATCATCCTCCACCCTTGGTGATCTGGGCACTACTCAGGATCACTACTGGGCCATAAGCATATCTGTCTTGCCTGATATACAGACAGAACAGCCCCGAGATTCAAGCCTGTGCCAGCTCTCCACCCCTGACCCAGAAGGCATAAACGCATCTCCTGTGTTCCAGAAGAAAGCCTGAAAATTCAATTCAGTAGAACTAAGGGACGACAGAAGTATCATGTAGCCAAATTTGTGAGATGTGACCTCAAATGCTTACATTAGCAAAAAAGAGTGGCTCAAAAATAAGGAGCTAAGCATTTCACTTAAGAAGTGAGAAAAAGGGCCAGGCGCAGTGGCTCACACAAATAATCCCAGCAGTTTGGGAGGCCGAGGTGGGTAGATCACCTGAAGTCAGGAGTTCAAGATCAGCCAATGTGGCAAAACCCCATCTCTATTAAAAATACAAAAATTAGCCAGGTGTGGTGGTGGGCACCTGCAATCCCAGTTACTCAGGAGGCTGAGGCAGGAGAATCACTTGAACCGGGAGGCGGAGGCTGCAGTAAGCTGAGATTGTGCCAGTGCACTTCAGCCTGGGTGACAACAGTGGGACTCCATCTCCAAAAATTAAAAAAAAAAAGGTGAGAAAAAGCATAGAATTGCAAGCCAAATTACAAGGAAGGAAATAATGACAAGTAAAATTAATAAAATGAAAAGCTAACCCAAAGAAAAGATGAACGAAGCCGCAAGTTGGTGTTTGAAAAAGACTAATAGAAACAGACAACCGTCTGGCATGGCTGCTTTTTTAAAAGGGCATAAACAACTGGTACAATAAGACAAAACCCCAGACAGGAAACAAGAGAGGGTTTTATGAATTTTATTCCTTGTCTGACAACCTAGATGAGATGGACAAATTTCTAGAAAAATCCAACCTACTAAAACAGACCAATGGGGCTGGGCACAGTGGCTCACGCCTATAATCCAGCACTTTGGGAGGCCAAGGCGGATCACCTGAGGTCAGGAGTTTGAGATCAGCCTGGCCAACTGGCAAAACCCCGTCTCTACTAAAACAGAAAAATCAGCCAGGTGTGGTGGCTAATAATCCCTGTAATAAATAAAGCCTGTAATCCCAGCTACTTGAGAGGCTGAGGCAGGAGAATTGCTTGAAACCCAGAGGTGGAGGGTGCAGTGAGCCGAGATTACACCACTGCACTCCAGCCTGGGCAAAAGAGCGAGATTCCATAAAAAAAGAAACAGGCTGGGCGCGGTGGCTCATACCTGTAATCCCAGCACTTTAGGAGGCCGAGGCGGGTGGATCATGAGGTCAAGAGATTGAGACCATCCTGGCCAACATGATGAAACCCCATCTCTACTAAAAATACAAAAATTAGCTGGGCAAGGTGGCGTATGCCTGTAATCCCAGCTACTCGGGAGGCTGAGGTAGAAGAATCACTTGAACCCGGGAGGTGGAGGTTGCAGTGAGCCATGATTGCACTACTGCACCTCAGCCTGGGCAACAAGAGTGAAACTCCGTCTCGAAAAACAAAAAAAAAAAAAAAAACAAGAAAACAACCAAACAGCCAGGCACGGTGGCTCACGCCTATAGTCCCAGCACTTTGGAAGGCTGAGGCGGACGGATCACTTGGGGTCAGGAGTTCGAGACCAGCCTGACTAACATGGAGAAACCCTGTCTCTACTAAAAATACAAAATTGGCTGGGCATGGTGGCCCATGCCTGTAATCCCAGCTACCCAGGAGGCTGAGGCAGGAGAATTGCTTGAACCTGGGAGATGGAGGTTGCGGTGAGACAAGATCAAGCCATTGCACTCCAGCCTGGGCTACAAGAACGAAACTCCATCTCAAACAAACAAAAAACAGAGCAATGGACCTGAGAGGGGACAATGGCCACAAATCTTCCTACATAAACCACCCCCTCGCATAGAGTGTTGCCAGTGGGTTCTACCAAAATGCAAGCACAAGAGAATTCCAGCCTGAAGCAAACTCTTCCTGCAGAAGGAAGAAAGGGGAACACTTCCCAAGCCACCTTATGGGGCCTACAGAGCTTTGGTATGGAAACCTGATGAGAAAGGCACATGGGAAAACTCACACGCCTCATTCACACACACATGCAGATGCAGAAATCCCACATGAAATATCAGCAGGCTGGGCACAGCTCACACACCCCAGCACTTTGGGATACCAAGGTGGGAGGATTGCTTGAACCCAGGAGTTTTTCTTTTTTGACCCCCCCTTTTTTTTTAAGACATGGCCTTACTCTGTCATCTAGGCTGGAGTGCAGTGGCACAATCTCAGTTCACTGCAACCTCTGCCTCCTGGGCTCAAGCAATCCTCCCAACTCAGCCTCTAGAGTAGCTGGGACTGAAAGGTACATGCCAAAACACCCAGGTAATTTTTTGTATTTTTTGTAGAGACAGGGTTTCCCCATGTTACCCAGGCTGGTCTTGAACTCTTGGGCTCAAGTGATCTGTCCGCCTCAGCCTCCCAAAGTGTTGGGAGTACAGGCATGAGCCACTGTGCCCCACTAAGCCTGTCTCTTTAAAAAAAAAGAAAGAAAACATCAGCAAACCAAATCCTGCAATGTTAAAAATGGTAACACATCACAACCAAGTTGGGTTTATTCTGTAAATAAAAAGTTTGTTTGATATTAACATAGGAAAAAAATCAATCATTGAAATTCACTGTATTAGGAGATTAAAAAAAAAACCTCTAAGAACTCTCTGCCTACTGCTATTTTGATTGTTTAAATCTAGCAATCTTGCTTAACCCAACAAATGTAGATAAAGTGTTTCAGAAATTACCTATTCATGATAAAACTCTTATCAGAGGAGGAATACAAGGGAACTTCATTAACTTGATAAAGGGCATCTATAAAATACGATTATGGCTGGGTGCGGTGGCTCACGCCTGTAATCGCAGCACTTTGGGAGGCCAAGGCAGGGCATTGCTTGAGGTCAGGAGTTTGAGATCAGCCTGACCAACGTGGTGGAACCCCATTTCTACTAAAAATACAAAACTTAGCTGGGCGTGGTGATGTACGCCTGTAATCCCAGCTATTCAGGAGGCTGAGACAGGAGAATCGCTTGAACCCAGGACGCAGAGGTTGGAGTGAGCCAACATCGCACCACTGTAGCCTGGGCAACAAAGCTAGACTTCGTCTCAAAAAACAAACAAACAAACAAAAAAACAAACAATAAAAACGCCCAAAACCATCATCCTTACAAATACTACAGGCATCACACTTATGGGAAATGTTGAAATATTAATAATTCCTTTAAGCAATCAGGAACAAGAAAAGTGCAGTAAGGCAAGAAAATGAAAACAGCTAAGGTTGAACTGTGAGGTGGTGCGGGTGCTCCCCGACAGTCTGCAAGCCTCTGATCAAGTGAAACACACACCTAGCATGTGACCTGGCCGTTCCACTCTAGGTAGTACCCAAGAGAAATGAAAGCGCAAGTCTACACAAAGACCTGCACACGAATGGTCACAGCAGCCTTAGTTCATAGTGGCCCCAAACTGGAAACATGTCAAACATTTGAATTAACACGTGACCCAGCAAACTGTGCATTCATACAATGGATACTACTCAGCAACACTGGGAAATCACAGCATCAGAGATGCAATCCTCTGTGAGCTCCCTCACATGGAGTTCTGGAATAGGCAAAACCAATCCATTGTGACAGAAATCAGATCAGCAGTTGCCTGGAGCAGGGGCAGACTGGTTGGGAATGGGTACCCAGGAACTTTCTGGGGAGATGACAATGGCCTTTATTGTGATGAGGGTGTAGAGCCAATTGTACAGTTAAGATTTGCGCACCAACAAAAGAGGGCGAGAAAACCAACAATGAAGCGGAGGGTGGGCAGTGGGTCAGAAATCACCCTTTGGGGGCCAGTGACTGTGAGGGCCCCAGGTGAGGGGGCTTCCTGGGTGCAGAGCATATTCTGTTTCTTGATCTAGGAGCAGTTTCTGTGGCTGTGCTGAGTTTGTGAAAAATCATCAACAAGCTAGATCTGCACCATTCGTGTTCTTCATGACATATATTTTCTTTTCTTTTTTTTTGAGATGGAGTCTCACTCTGCCGGCCAGGCTGGAGTGCGGTGGTGCCATCTCGGCTCGCTGAAATCTCCACCTCCTGGGTTCAAGTGATTCTCCTGTCTCAGCCTCCTGAGTAGCTGGGACTCCAGGCACCTGCCACCATACCCTGCTAATTTTTGCATTTTTACTAGAGATGGGGTTTCCCCATGTTGGCCAGGCTGGTCTCGAACTCCTGACCTTGTGATCCAGCTGCTGTGGCCGCCCAAAGTGTTGGGATTACAGGCGTGAGCCACCATGCCCGGCCCATGACATATATTTCATTAAAACACAGTAAAAACTAATAGTCTGGGCGTGGTGGCTCACGTCTGTAATCCCAGCACTTTGGGAGGCAGAGGAGGGTGGATCACCTGAGGTCACGAGTTCAAGACCAGCCTGGCAAACATGGTGAAATTCCATTTCTACTAAAATACAAACAATTATCCAGGTGTGGTGGTGCGCGCCTGTAGTCCCAGGTACTCGGGAGGCTGAGGCAGGGGAAGTGCTTGAACCACGGAGGTGGAGACTGCAGTGAGCCAAGATCACGCCACTGCATTCTAGCCTGGTGAAAGAACAAGACTCCATCTCAAACAAACAAAAATTAGCCAGGCGTAGTGGCAGGCACCTGGAATCCCAGCTACTCGGGAGGCTGAGGCAAGAGCATTGCTTGAATCCGGGAGACGGAGGTTGCTGTGAGCCCAGATCGCGCCACCAAACTCCAGCCTGGATGACAGCAAGACTCCATCTCATGAAAAAAGAAGACATGCCCTTCAAAGCGATCAGGCACTGCAACCATGGATGGGTCCATTTCTGCAAACCATTACAGAATGGGGGCCAAGCCACCAGGACAAATGCACCCGCCCAGAGCCAGGCGGTTAGGAAGCCACCAGAGGGCTTCCAGGAGGGAAACTGCTACGGTGTGGGTTCCTTGTGTGCTTGCACTCTTCAGGGGCCCTGCTCCGCTTCCGACCCTCCTCAGGTGAGCTCAGTGCCAGGACTGCAGCCACATGGACCTCTCACTGTTGCATCCTTCAAAGTCCAGCAGACGACCCCTCACCTTGGGGTAGGAGCTCCTCCACTCAGCTCCTCACAGCACCCTGCCATAAGCGGGGCTGGGGAGGGGAACACTGCCCATGTCACATCAACTCACGGTTGGCCCCACACACAGAAAGGACCAGCTTGCTGGGAACTGGACCCTGAAATAAACGGTAAGAACCACAGCCTGCAAATACCTCTAAGCCTCACCCAAAGCAGGTCATGTTTGCTCATGACCAAATTCCAGAAGATTGGGAGGCATCGGGACAGACTCCAGAAAGGTGCTGGTGGCAGAAAGGTGCTGAGTCACAGCAGCCCCACGCTCCAGGCTGTTTGTTTCTGCTGCTCCTTTTGGGATTAACTGCAGATTGAACCTGCTCACCTTGTTTCAGCTCAGCCCCTGCAACCGACTATCTGCTGGGCTCCAAGTCACCTGAGAGGCGAGGTGAGGTAAGTCGGAGGACAGCGGGGGTGGGGGAAGGCAGGCCGCTCCCTCCCATGGTTATGGGGAGCTAAGCTAAGCTAAGCTGAGCCGGACTGAGCTGCTCTCCTGAGGGCTCAGGGGTAGCCCTGCCCTCCCAGCTGGCTGCGACGCTCTAGTGGGATTTTCTGGAGGAACAAACACGAAAAAACATCGGGAAACCTGACAGCTTGGTCAGGGGTCTACTCGCACCACATGGGTGGGGGCAATTCAAGGGGTCCTTAGTGAAAAGCAGCTGGGAGCTTCTCCTCTTCCCCATGCCCTCCTCTCTCCTGAGGACCACAGCAAGGGAGGGATCTGCCCAAGGACACAAGGTGACTTAGCAGAAGCAAGACATGATGAAGATCTCCAGCTACCGATCTCTGGCTAGGCCAGGGCAAAGGGACCTGGGACATGACCTGTCTGTTTTATAAACCCAAATCGCTGCAGCCCTTGTCTTGGCATGAGTGTTTCATGGTAGAGTGCAATGCCTGCTGGAGGGCCAGCAAGGGTGGGCCATCCCATCCCCAAGGGTCACTGGGTTCAAGGACCTGCCCAGACTCCCTGGGTGGAGCCCTGGGCCTTGGCAGGGGCCCAGTTGGTTCCTGGCCACTGGGTCCAGAGAACCTGGGGGCTGCTGAGTTAGTTCAGCTGAAAAACCAAAAAAAGGGCCTCCCTCCTATACCCAGGGGAA